>NW_025062569.1:0-59088 GCF_018153295.1 Drosophila grimshawi | reverse complement strand
AAATGGCCATATCTTCGTCAAAAATTGCCCCATTTCAATTATAAAGGTGTTTTTAGAATTCACTCGATCTTTGGAACAAAACTGCATTAAAATAATTTGACTTCCGACTCATCTAAGAACGATATTAAGGGATATTCTTCGATAAATAGAAAATATATGAAAAGCATTAAATAGGCTCTACCTTGAAATAAATGGCCATATCTTCGTCAAAAATTGCTCCATTTCAATTATAAAAGTGTTTTTAGAATTCGCTTGATCTTTGAAACAAAACTGCATTAAAATAATTTGACTTACGACTCATCTAAAAAGATATTCAGAGATATTCTTCGATTAATAGAAAATATAAGGCAAACATTAAATAGAGTCACCCTTGAAATAAATGGCCATATCTTCGTCAAAAATTGCCCTATTTCAATTATAAAGGTGTTTTTAGAATTCACTCGATCTTTGAAACAAAACTGCATTAAAATAATTTATCTTCCGACTCATCTAAGAAATATATTAAGGGATATTCTTCGATTAATAGAAAATATATGGAAAGCATTAAATAGGGTCTACCTTGAAATAAATGGCCATATCTTCGTCAAAAATTTCCCCATTTCAAATATATAGATGTTTTTAGAATTCACTCGATCTTTGAAACAGAACTGCATTAAAATAATTTGACTTACGACTCATCTAAGAAAGATATTAAGGGATATTCTTCGATAAATAGAAAATATAAGGCAAACATTAAATAGGCTCTACCTTGAAATAAATGGCCATATCTTCGTCAAAAATTTCCCCATTTCAAATATATAGATGTTTTTAGAATTCACTCGATCTTTGAAACAAAACTGCATTAAAATAATTTGACTTACGACTCATATAAGAAAGATATTAAGAGATATTCTTCGATTAATAGAAAATATAAGGCAAACATTAAATAGAGTCAACCTTGAAATAAATGGCCATATCTTCAACAAAAATTGCCCCATTTCAATTATAAAGGTGTTTTTAGAATTCACTTGATCTTTGGAACAAAACTGCATTAAAATAATTTGACTTCCGACTCATCTTAGAAAGATATTAAGGGATATTCTTCGATAAATAGAAAATATATGGAAAGCATTAAATAGGGTCTACCTTGAAATAAATGGCCATATCTTCGTCTAAAATTGCCCCATTTCAATTATAAAGATGTTTTTAGAATTCACTCGATCTTTGGAACAAAACTGCATTAAAATAACTTGACTTCCGACTCATCTAAGAAAGATATTAAGGGATATTCTTCGATAAATAGAAAATATATGGAAAGCATTAAAAAGGCTCTACCTTGAAATAAATGGCCATATCTTCGTCTAAAATTGCCCCATTTCAATTATAAAGATGTTTTTAGAATTCACTCAATCTTTAAAACGAAAACTGCATTAAAATAATTTGACTTCCGACTCATCTAAGAAAGAAATTAAGGGATATTCTTCGATGAATAGAAAATATATGGAAAGCATTAAATAGGCTCTACCTTGAAATAAATGGCCATATCTTCGTCTAAAATTGCCCCATTTCA
Organism: Drosophila grimshawi; assembly: GCF_018153295.1. Lineage (NCBI taxonomy): Eukaryota > Metazoa > Arthropoda > Insecta > Diptera > Drosophilidae > Drosophila > Drosophila grimshawi. Next base: position 57,539 of record NW_025062569.1, on the reverse strand, counting down.
ATTATAAAGGTGTTTTTAGAATTCACTTGATCTTCGAAGCAAAACTGCATTAAAATAATTTGACTTCCGACTCATCTAAGAAAGATATTAAGGGATATTCTTTGATTAATAGAAAATATAAGCCAAACATTCAATAGGGTCAACCTTGAAATAAATGGCCATATCTTTGTCCAAAATTGCCCCATTTCAATTATAAAGGTGTTTTTAGAATTCGCTTGATCTTTGAAACAAAACTGCATTAAAATAATTTGACTTCCGACTCATCTAAGAAAGATATTAAGGGATATTCTTCGATAAATAGAAAATATATGGAAATCATTAAATAGGGTCTACCTTGAAATAAATGGCCATATCTTCGTCAAAAATTGCCCCATTTCAATTATAAAGATGGTTTTAGAATTCGCTCGATCTTTGAAACAAAACTGCATTAAAATAATTTGACTTCCGACTCATCTAAGAAAGATATTAAGGGATATTCTTCGATTAATAGAAAATATATGGAAAGCATTAAATAGGGTCTACCTTGAAATAAATGGCGATATCTTCGTCAAAAATTGCCCCATTTTAATTATAAAGGTGTTTTTAGAATTCGCTTGATCTTTGAAACAAAACTGCATTAAAATAATTTGACTTACGACTCATCTAAGAAAGATATTAAGGGATATTCTTCGATTAATAGAAAATATAAGGCAAACATTAAATAGAGTCAACCTTGAAATAAATGGCCATATCTTCGTCAAAAATTGCCCTATTTCAATTATAAAGGTGTTTTTAGAATTCACTCGATCTTTGAAACAAAACTGCATTAAAATAGTTTATCTTCCGACTCATCTAAGAAAGATATTAAGGGATATTCTTCGATTAATAGAAAATATAAGCCAAACATTAAATAGGGTCTACCTTAAAATAAATGGCCATATCTTCGTCAAAAATTGCCCCATTTCAAATATATAGATGTTTTTAGAATTCACTCGATCTTTGAAACAGAACTGCATTAAAATAATTTGACTTACGACTCATATAAAAAAGATATTAAGAGATATTCTTCGATTTAATAGAAAATATATGGAAAGCATTCAATAGGCTCTACCTTGACATAACTGGCCATATCTTCGTCATAAATTGCCCTCATTTCAATTATAAAGGTGTTTTTAGAATTCGCTTGATCTTTGAAACAAAACTGCATTAAAATAATTTGACTTCCGACTCATCTAAGAAAGATATTAAGGGATATTCTTCGATTAATAGAAAATATAAGCCAAACATTAAATAGGGTCAACCTTGAAATAAATGGCCATATCTTCGTCAAAAATTGCCCCATTTCAAATATATAGATGTTTTTAGAATTCACTCGATCTTTGAAACAGAACTGCATTAAAATAATTTGACTTCCGACTCATCTAAGAAAGATATTAAGGGATATTCTTCGATAAATAGAAAATATATGGAAAGCATTAAATAGGCTCTACCTTGAAATAAATGGCCATATCTTCGTCAAAAATTGCCCCATTTCAATTATAAAGGTGTTTTTTAGAATTCGCTTGATCTTTGAAACAAAACTGCATTAAAATAATTTGACTTCCGACTCATCTAAGAAAGATATTAAGGGATATTCTTCGATTAATAGAAAATATATGGAAAGCATTAAATAGGGTCAACCTTGAAATAAATGGCCATATCTTCGTCAAAAATTGCCCCATTTCAAATATATAGATGTTTTTAGAATTCACTCGATCTTTGAAACAGAACTGCATTAAAATAATTTGACTTACGACTCATATAAGAAAGATATTAAGAGATATTCTTCGATTAATAGAAAATATAAGGCAAACATTAAATAGAGTCAACCTTGAAATAAATGGCCATATCTTCAACAAAAATTGCCCCATTTCAATTATAAAGGTGTTTTTAGAATTCACTTGATCTTTGGAACAAAACTGCATTAAAATAATTCGTCTTCCGACTCATCTTAGAAAGATATTAAGGGATATTCTTCGATAAATAGAAAATATATGGAAAGCATTAAATAGGGTCTACCTTGAAATAAATGGCCATATCTTCGTCTAAAATTGCCCCATTTCAATTATAAAGATGTTTTTAGAATTCACTCGATCTTTGGAACAAAACTGCATTAAAATAACTTGACTTCCGACTCATCTAAGAAAGATATTAAGGGATATTCTTCGATAAATAGAAAATATATGGAAAGCATTAAATAGGCTCTACCTTGAAATAAATGGCCATATCTTCGTCTTAAATTGCCCCATTTCAATTATAAAGATGTTTTTAGGATTCACTCAATCTTTTAAACAAAACTGCATTAAAATAATTTGACTTCCGACTCATCTAAGAAAGATATTAAGGGATATTCTTCGATAAATAGAAAATATATGGAAAGCATTAAATAGGGTCAACCTTGAAATAAATGGCCATATCTTCGTCTAAAATTGCCCCATTTCAATTATAAAGGTGTTTTTAGAATTCACTTGATCTTCGAAGCAAAACTGCATTAAAATAATTTGACTTCCGACTCATCTAAGAAAGATATTAAGGGATATTCTTCGATTAATAGAAAATATAAGGCAAACATTAAATAGAGTCAACCTTGAAATAAATGGCCATATCTTCAACAAAAATTGCCCCATTTCAATTATAAAGGTGTTTTTAGAATTCACTTGATCTTTGGAACAAAACTGCATTAAAATAATTTGACTTCCGACTCATCTTAGAAAGATATTAAGGGATATTCTTCGATAAATAGAAAATATTTGGAAAGCATTAAATAGGGTCTACCTTGAAATAAATGGCCATATCTTCGTCTAAAATTGCCCCATTTCAATTATAAAGGTGTTTTTAGAATTCACTTGATCTTCGAAACAAAACTGCATTAAAATAATTTGACTTCCAACTCATCTAAGAAAGATATTAAGGGATATTCTTCGATTAATAGAAAATATATGGAAAGCATTAAATAGGGTCTACCTTAAAATAAATGGCCATATCTTCGTCTAAAATTGCCCCATTTCAATTATAAAGGTGTTTTTAGAATTCACTTGATCTTTGGAACAAAACTGCATTAAAATAATTTGACTTCCGACTCATCTAAGAAAGATATTAAGGGATATTCTTCGATTAATAGAAAATATAAGCCAAACATTCAATAGGGTCAACCTTGAAATAAATGGCCATATCTTTGTCTAAAATTGCCCCATTTCAATTATAAAGGTGTTTTTAGAATTCACTTGATCTTTGGAACAAAACTGCATTAAAATAATTTGACTTCCGACTCATCTAAGAAAGATATTAAAGGATATTCTTCGATAAATAGAAAATATATGGAAATCATTAAATAGGGTCTACCTTGAAATAAATGGCCATATCTTCGTCAAAAATTGCCTCATTTCAATTATAAAGATGGTTTTAGAATTCGCTCGATCTTTGAAACAAAACTGCATTAAAATAATTTGACTTCCGACTCATCTAAGAAAGATATTAAGGGATATTCTTCGATAAATAGAAAATATATGGAAAGCATTAAATAGGGTCTACCTTGAAATAAATGGCGATATCTTCGTCAAAAATTGCCCCATTTCAATTATAAAGGTGTTTTTTAGAATTCGCTTGATCTTTGAAACAAAATTGCATTAAAATAATTTGATTTACGACTCATCTAAGAAAGATATTAAGGGATATTCTTCGATTAATAGAAAATATAAGCCAAACATTAAATAGGGTCTACCTTGAAATAAATGGCCCATATCTTCGTCAAAAATTGCCCTATTTCAATTATAAAGGTGTTTTTAGAATTCACTCGATCTTTGAAACAAAACTGCATTAAAATAATTTGACTTACGACTCATATAAGAAAGATATTAAGAGATATTCTTCGATTAATAGAAAATATATGGAAAGCATTAAATAGGCTCTACCTTGAAATAAATGGCCATATCTTCGTCAAAAATTGCCTCATTTCAATTATAAAGGTGTTTTTAGAATTCGCTTGATCTTTGAAACAAAACTGCATTAAAATAATTTGACTTCCGACTCATCTAAGAAAGATATTAAGGGATATTCTTCGATTAATAGAAAATATATGGAAAGCATTAAATAGGGTCAACCTTGAAATAAATGGCCATATCTTCGTCAAAAATTGCCCCATTTCAAATATATAGATGTTTTTAGAATTCACTCGATCTTTGAAACAGAACTGCATTAAAATAATTTGACTTACGACTCATATAAGAAAGATATTAAGAGATATTCTTCGATTAATAGAAAATATAAGGCAAACATTAAATAGAGTCAACCTTGAAATAAATGGCCATATCTTGAACAAAAATTGCCCCATTTCAATTATAAAGGTGTTTTTAGAATTCACTTGATCTTTGGAACAAAACTGCATTAAAATAATTCGACTTCCGACTCATCTTAGAAAGATATTAAGGGATATTCTTCGATAAATAGAAAATATATGGAAAGCATTAAATAGGGTCTACCTTGAAATAAATGGCCATATCTTCGTCTAAAATTGCCCCATTTCAATTATAAATATGTTTTTAGAATTCACTCGATCTTTGGAACAAAACTGCATTAAAATAACTTGACTTCCGACTCATCTAAGAAAGATATTAAGGGATATTCTTCGATAAATAGAAAATATATGGAAAGGCATTAAATAGGGTCTACCTTGAAATAAATGGCCATATCTTCGTATAAAATTGCCCCATTTCAATTATAAAGATGTTTTTAGGATTCACTCGATCTTTGGAACAAAACTGCATTAAAATAATTTGACTTCCGACTCATCTAAGAAAGATATTTAAGGGATATTCTTTGATAAATAGAAAATATATGGAAAGCATTAAATAGGGTCTACCTTGAAATAAATGGCCATATCTTCGTCTAAAATTGCCCCATTTCAATTATAACGGTGTTTTTAGAATTCACTTGATCTTCGAAGCAAAACTGCATTAAAATAATTTGACTTCCTACTCATCTAAGAAAGATATTAAGGGATATTCTTCGATTAATAGAAAATATAAGGCAAACATTAAATAGAGTCAACCTTGAAATAAATGGCCATATCTTCGTCAAAAATTGCCCCATTTCAATTATAAAGGTGTTTTTAGAATTCACTTGATCTTTGGAACAAAACTGCATTAAAATAATTTGACTTCCGACTCATCTAAGAAAGATATTAAGGGATATTCTTCGATAAATAGAAAATATATGGAAATCATTAAATAGGGTCTACCTTGAAATAAATGGCCATATCTTCATCTAAAATTGCCCAATTTCAATTATAAAGGTGTTTTTAGAATTCACTTGATCTTCGAAGCAAAACTGCATTAAAATAATTTGACTTCCGACTCATCTAAGAAAGATATTAAGGGATATTCTTTGATTAATAGAAAATATAAGCCAAACATTAAATAGGGTCAACCTTGAAATAAATGGCCATATCTTTGTCTAAAATTGCCCCATTTCAATTATAAAGGTGTTTTTAGAATTCGCTTGATCTTTGAAACAAAACTGCATTAAAATAATTTGACTTCCGACTCTTCTAAGAAAGATATTAAGGGATATTCTTCGATAAATAGAAAATATATGGAAATCATTAAATAGGGTCTACCTTGAAATAAATGGATATATCTTCGTCAAAAATTGCCCCATTTCAATTATAAAGATGGTTTTAGAATTCGCTCGATCTTTGAAACAAAACTGCATTAAAATAATTTGACTGCCGACTCATCTAAGAAAGATATTAAGGGATATTCTTCGATTAATAGAAAATATATGGAAAGCATTAAATAGGGTCTACCTTAAAATAAATGGCCATATCTTCGTCTAAAATTGCCCCATTTCAAATTTACAGGTGTTTTTAGAATTCACTCGATCTTTGGAACAAAATTGCATTAAAATAATTTGACTTACGACTCATCTAAGAAAGATATTAAGAGATATTCTTCGATTAATAGAAAATATAAGCCAAACATTCAATAGGGTCAACCTTGAAATAAATGGCCATATCTTTGTCTAAAATTGCCCCATTTCAATTATAAAGGTGTTTTTAGAATTCGCTTGATCTTTGAAACAAAACTGCATTAAAATAATTTGACTTCCGACTCTTCTAAGAAAGATATTAAGGGATATTCTTCGATAAATAGAAAATATATGGAAATCATTAAATAGGGTCTACCTTGAAATAAATGGATATATCTTCGTCAAAAATTGCCCCATTTCAATTATAAAGATGGTTTTAGAATTCGCTCGATCTTTGAAACAAAACTGCATTAAAATAATTTGACTGCCGACTCATCTAAGAAAGATATTAAGGGATATTCTTCGATTAATAGAAAATATATGGAATGCATTAAATAGGGTCTACCTTAAAATAAATGGCCATATCTTCGTCTAAAATTGCCCCATTTCAAATTTACAGGTGTTTTTAGAATTCACTCGATCTTTGGAACAAAATTGCATTAAAATAATTTGACTTACGACTCATCTAAGAAAGATATTAAGAGATATTCTTCGATTAATAGAAAATATAAGCCAAATATTAAATAGGGTCTACCTTGAAATAAATGGCCATATCTTCGTCAAAAATTGCCCCATTTCAATTATAAAGGTGTTTTTAGAATTCACTCGATCTTTGGAACAAAACTGCATTAAAATAATTTGACTTCCGACTCATCTAAGAAAGATATTAAGGGATATTCTTCGATAAATAGAAAATATATGGAAAGCATTAAATAGGGTCTACCTTGAAATAAATGGCGATATCTTCGTCAAAAATTGCCCCATTTTAATTATAAAAGTGTTTCTAGAATTCACTCGATCTTTGGAACAAAACTGCATTAAAATATTTTGACTTCCGACTCATCTAAGAAAGATATTAAGAGATATTCTTTGATTAATAGAAAATATAAGCCAAACATTAAATAGGGTCAACCTTGAAATAAATGGCCATATCTTCGTCAAAAATTGCCCCATTTCAATTATAAAGGTGTTTTTAGAATTCACTCGATCTTTGAAATAAAACTGCATTAAAATAATTTGACTTCCGACTCATCTAAGAAAGATATTAAGGGATATTCTTCGATTAATAGAAAATATAAGCCAAACATTAAATAGGGTCAACCTTGAAATAAATGGCCATATCTTCGTCAAAAATTGCCCCATTTCAATTATAAAGGTGTTTTTAGAATTCACTCGATCTTTGGAACAAAACTGCATTAAAATAATTTGACTTCCGACTCATTTAAGAAAGATATATTTATGGATATTCTTCGATTAATAGAAAATATAAGCCAAACATTAAATAGGGTCAACCTTGAAATAAATGGCCATATCTTCGTCAAAAACTGTTCCATTTCAATTATAAAGGTGTTTTTAGAATTCACTCGATCTTTGAAACAAAACTGCATTAAAATAATTTGACTTCCGACTCATCTAAGAAAGATATTAAGGGATATTCTTCGATAAATAGAAAATATATGGAAAGCATTAAATAGGGTCTACCTTGAAATAAATGGCCATATCTTCGTCAAAAATTGCCCCATTTCAATTATAAAGATGTTTTTGGAATTCACTCGATCTTTGGAACAAAACTGCTTTAAAATAATTTGACTTACGACTCATCTAAGAAAGATATTCAGAGATATTCTTCGATTAATAGAAAATATAAGGCAAACATTAAATAGAGTCAACCTTGAAATAAATGGCCATATCTTCGTCAAAAATTGCCCCATTTCAATTATAAAGATGTTTTTAGAATTCACTCGATCTTTGGAACAAAACTGCATTAAAATAATTTGACTTCCGACTCATTTAAGAAAGATATATTTATGGATATTCTTCGATTAATAGAAAATATAAGCCAAACATTAAATAGGGTCAACCTTGAAATAAATGGCCATATCTTCGTCAAAAATTGCCCCATTTCAATTATAAAGGTGTTTTTAGAATTCACTCGATCTTTGGAACAAAACTGCATTAAAATAATTTGACTTCCGACTCATTTAAGAAAGATATATTTATGGATATTCTTCGATTAATAGAAAATATAAGCCAAACATTAAATAGGGTCAACCTTGAAATAAATGGCCATATCTTCGTCAAAAACTGCCCCATTTCAATTATACAGGTGTTTTTAAAATTCACTCGATCTTTGAAACAAAACTGCATTAAAATAATTTGACTTCCGACTCATCTAAGAAAGATATTATGGGATATTCTTCGATAAATAGAAAATATATGGAAAGCATTAAATAGGGTCTACCTTGAAATAAATGGCCATATCTTCGTCAAAAATTGCCCCATTTCAATTATAAAGGTGTTTTTAGAATTCACTCGATCTTTGGAATAAAACTGCATTAAAATAATTTGACTTTCGACTCATCTTAGAAAGGTATTAAGGGATATTCTTCGATAAATAGAAAAAATATTGAAAGCATTAAATAGGGTCTACCTTGAAATAAATGGCCATATCTTCGTAAAAAAATTGGTCCATTTCAATTATAAAGGTGTTTTTAGAATTCACTCGATCTTTGGAACAAAACTGCATTAAAATCATTTGACTTCCGACTCATTTAAGAAAGATATTAAGGGATATTCTTCGATTAATAGAAAATATATGGAAAGCATTAAATAGGGTCTACCTTGAAATAAATGGCCATATCTTCGTCAAAAATTGCCCCATTGCAAATATAAAGGTGTTTTTAGAATTCACTCAATCTTTGGAATAAAACTGCGTTAAAATAATTTGACTTCCGACTCATCTAAGAAAGATATTAAGGGATATTCTTTGATTAACAGAAAATATATGGAAAGTATTAAATAGGGTCTACCTTGAAATAAATGGCTATATCTTCGTCAAAAATTGCCCCATTTCAATTATAAAGGTGTTTTTAGAATTTACTCAATCTTTGAAACAAAACTGCATTAAAATAATTTGACTTCCGACTTATCTAAGAAAGATATTAAGGGATATTCTTCGATAAATAGAAAATATATGGAAAGCATTAAATAGGGTCAACCTTGAAATAAATGGCCATATCTTCGTCAGAAATTGCCCCATTTCAATTATAAAGGTGTTTTTAGAATTCACTTGATCTTTGGAACAAAACTGCATTAAAATAATTCGACTTCCGACTCATCTTAGAAAGAGATTAAGGGATATTCTTCGATAAATAGAAAGTATATGGAAAGCATTAAATAGGGTCTACCTTGAAATAAACGGCCATATCTTCGTCTAAAATTGCCCCATTTCAATTATAAAGATGTTTTTAGAATTCACTCGATCTTTGGAACAAAACTGCATTAAAATAATTTGACTTCCGACTTATCTAAGACAGATATTAAGGGATATTCTTCGATAAATAGAAAATATATGGAAAGCATTAAATAGGGTCAACCTTGAAATAAATGGCCATATCTTCGTCAAAAATTGCCCCATTTCAAATATAAAGGTGTTTTTAGAATTCACTCGATCTTTGGAACAAAACTGCATTAAAATAATTTGACTTTCGACTCATCTAAGAAAGATATTAAGGGATATTCTTCGATAAATAGAAAATATATGGAAAGCATTAAATAGGGTCTACGTTGAAATAAATGGCCATATCTTCGTCTAAAATTGCCCCATTTCAATTATAAAGATGTTTTTAGAATTCACTCGATCTTTGGAACAAAACTGCATTAAAATAACTTGATTTCCGACTCATCTAAGAAAGATATTAAGGGATATTCTTCGATAAATAGAAAATATATGGAAAGCATTAAATAGGATCTACCTTGAAATAAATGGCCATATCTTCGTCAAAAAATGCCCCATTTCAAATATAAAGGTGTTTTTAGAATTCGCTCGATCTTTGGAACAAAACTGCATTAAAATAATTTGTCTTTCGACTCATCTAAGAAAGATGTTAAGGGATATTCTTCGATAAATAGAAAATATATGGAAAGCATTAAATAGGGTCTACCTTGAAATAAATGGCCATATCTTCGTCTAAAATTGCCCCATTTCAATTATAAAGGTGTTTTTAGAATTCACTCGATCTTTGGAACAAAACTGCATTAAAATAATTTGACTTCCTACTCATCTAAGAAAGATATTAAGGGATATTCTTCGATTAATAGAAAATATAAGCCAAACATTAAATAGGGTCAACCTTGAAATAAATGGCCATATCTTCGTCAAAAATTGCCCCATTTCAATTTTAAAGGTGTTTTTAGAATTCACTCGATCTTTGGAACAAAACTGCATTAAAACAATTCGACTTCCGACTCATGTAAGAAAGATATTAAGGGATATTCTTCGATTAATAGAAAATATAAGCCAAACATTAAATAGGGTCAACCTTGAAATAAATGGCCATATCTTCGTCAAAAATTGCCCCATTTCAATTATAAAGGTGTTTTTAGAATTCACTCGATCTTTGGAACAAAACTGCATTAAAATAATTTGACTTCCGACTTATCTAAGAAAGATATTAAGGGATATTCTTCGATAAATAGAAAATATATGGAAAGCATTAAATAGGGTCAACCTTGAAATAAATGGCCATATCTTCGTCAAAAATTGCCCCATTTCAATTATATAGGTGTTTTTAGAATTCACTCGATCTTTGAAACAAAACTGCATTAAAATAATTTGACTTACGACTCATTAAAGAAAGATATTAAGAGATATTCTTCGATTAATAGAAAATATAAGGCAAACATTAAATAGAGTCAACCTTGAAATAAATGGCCATATCTTCGTCAGAAATTGCCCCATTTCAATTATAAAGGTGTTTTTAGAATTCACTTGATCTTTGGAACAAAACTGCATTAAAATAATTTGACTTCCGACTCATCTTAGAAAGAGATTAAGGGATATTCTTCGATAAATAGAAAGTATATGGAAAGCATTAAATAGGGTCTACCTTGAAATAAACGGCCATATCTTCGTCTAAAATTGCCCCATTTCAATTATAAAGGTGTTTTAGAATTCACTCGATCTTTGAAACAAAACTGCATTAAAATTATTTGACTTCCGACTCATCTAAGAAAGATATTAAGGGATATTCTTCGATAAATAGAAAATATATGGAAAGCATTAAATAGGGTCAACCTTGAAATAAATGGCCATACCTTCGTCAAAAATTGCCCCATTTCAAATATAAAGGTGTTCTTAGAATTCACTCGATCTTTGGAACAAAACTGCATTAAAATAATTTGACTTTCGACTCATCTAAGAAAGATATTAAGGGATATTCTTCGATAAATAGAAAATATATGGAAAGCATTAAATAGGGTCTTCCTTGAAATAAATGGCCATATCTTCGTCTAAAATTGCCCCATTTCAATTATAAAGATGTTTTTAGAATTCACTCGATCTTTGGAACAAAACTGCATTAAAATAACTTGACTTCCGACTCATCTAAGAAAGATATTAAGGGATATTCTTCGATAAATAGAAAATATATGGAAAGCATTAAATAGGATCTACCTTGAAATAAATGGCCATATCTTCGTCAAAAAATGCCCCTATTTCAAATATAAAGGTGTTTTTAGAATTCGCTCGATCTTTGGAACAAAACTGCATTAAAATAATTTGTCTTTCGACTCATCTAAGAAAGATGTTAAGGGATATTCTTCGATAAATAGAAAATATATGGAAAGCATTAAATAGGGTCTACCTTGAAATAAATGGCCATATCTTCGTCTAAAATTGCCCCATTTCAATTATAAAGGTGTTTTTAGAATTCACTCGATCTTTGGAACAAAACTGCATTAAAATAATTTGACTTCCGACTCATCTAAGAAAGATATTAAGGGATATTCTTCGATTAATAGAAAATATAAGCCAAACATTAAATAGGGTCAACCTTGAAATAAATGGCCATATCTTCGTCAAAAATTGCCCCATTTCAATTATAAAGGTGTTTTTAGAATTCGCTTGATCTTTGAAACAAAACTGCATTAAAATAATTTGACTTTCGACTCATCTAAGAAAGATATTAAGGGATATTCTTCGATTAATAGAAAATATATGGAAAGCATTAAATAGGGTCAACCTTGAAATAAATGGCCATATCTTCGTCAAAAATTGCCCCATTTCAAATATATAGATGTTTTTAGAATTCACTCGATCTTTGAAACAGAACTGCATTAAAATAATTTGACTTACGACTCATATAAGAAAGATATTAAGAGATATTCTTCGATTAATAGAAAATATAAGGCAAACATTAAATAGAGTCAACCTTGAAATAAATGGCCATATCTTCAACAAAAATTGCCCCATTTCAATTATAAAGGTGTTTTTAGAATTCACTTGATCTTTGGAACAAAACTGCATTAAAATAATTTGACTTCCGACTCATCTTAGAAAGATATTAAGGGATATTCTTCGATAAATAGAAAATATATGGAAAGCATTAAATAGGGTCTACCTTGAAATAAATGGCCATATCTTCGTCTAAAATTGCCCCATTTCAATTATAAAGATGTTTTTAGAATTCACTCGATCTTTGGAACAAAACTGCATTAAAATAACTTGACTTCCGACTCATCTAAGAAAGATATTAAGGGATATTCTTCGATAAATAGAAAATATATGGAAAGCATTAAATGGGCTCTACCTTGAAATAAATGGCCATATCTTCGTCTAAAATTGCCCCATTTCAATTATAAAGATGTTTTTAGGATTCACTCAATCTTTTAAACAAAACTGCATTAAGTTAATTTGACTTCCGACTCATCTAAGAAAGATATTAAGGGATATTCTTCGATAAATAGAAAATATATGGAAAGCATTAAATAGGCTCTACCTTGAAATAAATGGCCATATCTTCGTCTAAAATTGCCCCATTTCAATTATAAAGGTGTTTTTAGAATTCACTTGATCTTCGAAGCAAAACTGCATTAAAATAATTTGACTTCCGATTCATCTAAGAAAGATATTAAGGGATATTCTTCGATTAATAGAAAATATAAGGCAAACATTAAATAGAGTCAACCTTGAAATAAATGGCCATTTCTTCAACAAAAATTGCCCCATTTCAATTATAAAGGTGTTTTTAGAATTCACTTGATCTTTGGAACAAAACTGCATTAAAATAATTTGACTTCCGACTCATCTTAGAAAGATATTAAGGGATATTCTTCGATAAATAGAAAATATATGGAAAGCATTAAATAGGGTCTACCTTGAAATAAATGGCCATATCTTCGTCTAAAATTGCCCCATTTCAATTATAAAGGTGTTTTTAGAATTCACTTGATCTTCGAAGCAAAACTGCATTAAAATAATTTGACTTCCGACTCATCTAAGAAAGATATTAAGGGATATTCTTTGATTAATAGAAAATATAAGCCAAACATTCAATAGGGTCAACCTTGAAATAAATGGCCATATCTTTGTCTAAAATTGCCCCATTTCAATTATAAAGGTGTTTTTAGAATTCGCTTGATCTTTGAAACAAAACTGCATTAAAATAATTTGACTTCCGACTCTTCTAAGAAAGATATTAAGGGATATTCTTCGATAAATAGAAAATATATGGAAATCATTAAATAGGGTCTACCTTGAAATAAATGGATATATCTTCGTCAAAAATTGCCCCATTTCAATTATAAAGATGGTTTTAGAATTCGCTCGATCTTTGAAACAAAACTGCATTAAAATAATTTGACTGCCGACTCATCTAAGAAAGATATTAAGGGATATTCTTCGATTAATAGAAAATATATGGAAAGCATTAAATAGGGTCTACCTTAAAATAAATGGCCATATCTTCGTCTAAAATTGCCCCATTTCAAATTTACAGGTGTTTTTAGAATTCACTCGATCTTTGGAACAAAATTGCATTAAAATAATTTGACTTACGACTCATCTAAGAAAGATATTAAGAGATATTCTTCGATTAATAGAAAATATAAGCCAAATATTAAATAGGGTCTACCTTGAAATAAATGGCCATATCTTCGTCAAAAATTGCCCCATTTCAATTATAAAGGTGTTTTTAGAATTCACTCGATCTTTGGAACAAAACTGCATTAAAATAATTTGACTTCCGACTCATCTAAGAAAGATATTAAGGGATATTCTTCGATAAATAGAAAATATATGGAAAGCATTATATAGGGTCTACCTTGAAATAAATGGCCATATCTTCGTCAAAAATTGCCCCGTTTCAATTATAAAGGTGTTTTTGGAATTCACTCGATCTTTGGAACAAAACTGCATTAAAATAATTTGACTTCCGACTCATCTAAGAAAGATATTAAGGGATATTCTTCGATTAATAGAAAATATAAGCCAAACATTAAATAGGGTCAACCTTGAAATAAATGGCCATATCTTCGTCAAAAATTGCCCCATTTCAATTATAAAGGTGTTTCTAGAATTCACTCGATCTTTGGAACAAAACTGCATTAAAATATTTTGACTTACGACTCATCTAAGAAAGATATTAAGAGATATTCTTTGATTAATAGAAAATATAAGCCAAACATTAAATAGAGTCAAACTTGAAATAACTGGCCATATCTTCGTCAAAAATTGCCCTATTTCAATTATAAAGAAGTTTTTAGAATTCACTTGATCTTTGGAACAAAACTGCATTAAAATAATTTATCTTCCGACTCATCTAAGAAAGATATTAAGGGATATTCTTTGATAAATAGAAAATATATGGAAAGCATTAAATAGGGTCTACCTTGAAATAAATGGCCATATCTTCGTCAAAAATTGCCCCATTTCAATTATAAAGGTGTTTTTGGAATTCACTCGATCTTTGGAACAAAACTGCATTAAAATAATTTGACTTCCGACTCATCTAAGAAAGATATTAAGGGATATTCTTCGATTAATAGAAAATATAAGCCAAACATTAAATAGGGTCAACCTTGAAATAAATGGCCATATCTTCGTCAAAAATTGCCCCATTTCAATTATAAAGGTGTTTTTAGAATTCACTCGATCTTTGGAACAAAACTGCATTAAAATAATTTGACTTCCGACTCATTTAAGAAAGATATATTTAGGGATATTCTTCGATTAATAGAAAATATAAGCCAAACATTAAATAGGGTCAACCTTGAAATAAATGGCCATATCTTCGTCAAAAACTGCCCCATTTCAATTACACAGGTGTTTTTAGAATTCACTCGATCTTTGAAACAAAACTGCATTAAAATAATTTGACTTCCGACTCATCTAAGAAAGATATTAAGGGATATTCTTCGATAAATAGAAAATATATGGAAAGCATTAAATAGGGTCTACCTTGAAATAAATGGCCATATCTTCGTCAAAAATTGCCCCATTTCAATTATAAAGGAGTTTTTAGAATTCACCCGATCTTTGGAATAAAACTGCATTAAAATAATTTGACTTTCGACTCATCTTAGAAAGGTATTAAGGGATATTCTTCGATAAATAGAAAATATATTGAAAGCATTAAATAGGGTCTACCTTGAAATAAATGGCCATATCTTCGTAAAAAATTGGTCCATTTCAATTATAAAGGTGTTTTTAGAATTCACTCGATCTTTGGAACAAAACTGCATTAAAATCATTTGACTTCCGACTCATTTAAGAAAGATATTAAGGGATATTCTTCGATTAATAGAAAATATAAGCCAAACATTAAATAGGGTCAACCTTGAAATAAATGGCCATATCTTCGTCAAAAACTGCCCCATTTCAATTATACAGGTGTTTTAAGAATTCACTCGATCTTTGAAACAAAACTGCATTAAAATAATTTGACTTCCGACTCATCTAAGAAAGATATTAAGGGATATTCTTCGATAAATAGAAAATATATGGAAAGCATTAAATAGGGTCTACCTTGAAATAAATGGCCATATCTTCGTCAAAAATTGCCCCATTTTAATTATAAAGGTGTTTTTAGAATTCACTCAATCTTTGGAACAAAACTGCATTAAAATAATTTGACTTCCGACTCATCTAAGAAAGATATTAAGGGATATTCTTTGATTAACAGAAAATATTTGGAAAGTATTAAATAGGGTCTACCTTGAAATAAATGGCTATATCTTCGTCAAAAATTGCCCCATTTCAATTATAAAGGTGTTTTTAGAATTTACTCAATCTTTGAAACAAAACTGCATTAAAATAATTTGACTTCCGACTTATCTAAGAAAGATATTAAGGGATATTCTTCGATAAATAGAAAATATATGGAAAGCATTAAATAGGGTCAACCTTGAAATAAATGGCCATATCTTCGTCAAAAATTGCCCCATTTCAATTATATAGGTGTTTTTAGAATTCACTCGATCTTTGAAACAAAACTGCATTAAAATAATTTGACTTACGACTCATTAAAGAAAGATATTAAGAGATATTCTTCGATTAATAGAAAATATAAGGCAAACATTAAATAGAGTCAACCTTGAAATAAATGGCCATATCTTCGTCAGAAATTGCCCCATTTCAATTATAAAGGTGTTTTTAGAATTCACTTGATCTTTGGAACAAAACTGCATTAAAATAATTTGACTTCCGACTCATCTAAAAAAGATATTAAGGGATATTCTTCGATAAATAGAAAATATATGGAAAGCATTAAATAGGGTCTACCTTGAAATAAACGGCCATATCTTCGTCAAAAATTGCCCCATTTCAATTATAAAGGTGTTTTTAGAATTCACTCGATCTTTGGAACAAAACTGCATTAAAATAATTTGACTTCCGACTCATCTAAGAAAGATATTAAGGGATATTCTTCGATAAATAGAAAATATATGGAAAGCATTAAATACGGTCTACCTTGAAATAAATGGCAATATCTTCGTCAAAAATTGCCCCATTTCAATGATAAAGGTGTTTTTAGAATTCGCTTGATCTTTGGAACAAAACTGCATTAAAATAATTTGACTTCCGACTCATCTAAGAAAGATATTAAGGGATATTCTTCGATAAATAGAAAATATATGGAAAGCATTAAATAGGGTCTACCTTGAAATAAATGGCCATATCTTCGTCAAAAATTGCCCCATTTCAATTATAAAGATGTTTTTAGAATTCACTCGATCTTTGGAACAAAACTGCATTAAAATAACTTGACTTCCGACTCATCTAAGAAAGATATTAAGGGATATTCTTCGATAAATAGAAAATATATGGAAAGCATTAAATAGGATCTACCTTGAAATAAATGGCCATATCTTCGTCAAAAAATGCCCCATTTCAAATATAAAGGTGTTTTTAGAATTCGCTCGATCTTTGGAACAAAACTGCATTAAAATAATTTGTCTTCCGACTCATCTAAGAAAGATGTTAAGGGATATTCTTCGATAAATAGAAAATATATGGAAAGCATTAAATAGGGTCTACCTTGAAATAAATGGCCATATCTTCGTCTAAAATTGCCCCATTTCAATTATAAAGGTGTTTTTAGAATTCACTCGATCTTTGGAACAAAACTGCATTAAAATAATTTGACTTCCGACTCATTTAAGAAAGATATTAAGGGATATTCTTCGATTAATAGAAAATATAAGCCAAACATTAAATAGGGTCAACCTTGAAATAAATGGCCATATCTTCGTCAAAAATTGCCCCATTTCAATTTTAAAGGTGTTTTTAGAATTCACTCGATCTTTGGAACAAAACTGCATTAAAACAATTCGACTTCCGACTCATGTAAGAAAGATATTAAGGGATATTCTTCGATTAATAGAAAATATAAGCCAAACATTAAATAGGGTCAACCTTGAAATAAATGGCCATATCTTCGTCAAAAATTGCCCCATTTCAATTATACAGGTGTTTTAAGAATTCACTCGATCTTTGGAACAAAACTGCATTAAAATAATTTGACTTCCGACTTATCTAAGAAAGATATTAAGGGATATTCTTCGATAAATAGAAAATATATGGAAAGCATTAAATAGGGTCAACCTTGAAATAAATGGCCATATCTTCGTCAAAAATTGCCCCATTTCAATTATATAGGTGTTTTTAGAATTCACTCGATCTTTGAAACAAAACTGCATTAAAATAATTTGACTTACGACTCATTAAAGAAAGATATTAAGAGATATTCTTCGATTAATAGAAAATATAAGGCAAACATTAAATAGAGTCAAACTTGAAATAAATGGCCATATCTTCGTCAGAAATTGCCCCATTTCAATTATAAAGGTGTTTTTAGAATTCACTTGATCTTTGGAACAAAACTGCATTAAAATAATTCGACTTCCGACTCATCTTAGAAAGAGATTAAGGGATATTCTTCGATAAATAGAAAGTATATGGAAAGCATTAAATAGGGTCTACCTTGAAATAAACGGCCATATCTTCGTCTAAAATTGCCCCATTTCAATTATAAAGATGTTTTTAGAATTCACTCGATCTTTGGAACAAAACTGCATTAAAATAATTTGACTTCCGACTTATCTAAGACAGATATTAAGGGATATTCTTCGATAAATAGAAAATATATGGAAAGCATTAAATAGGGTCAACCTTGAAATAAATGGCCATATCTTCGTCAAAAATTGCCCCATTTCAAATATAAAGGTGTTTTTAGAATTCACTCGATCTTTGGAACAAAACTGCATTAAAATAATTTGACTTTCGACTCATCTAAGAAAGATATTAAGGGATATTCTTCGATAAATAGAAAATATATGGAAAGCATTAAATAGGGTCTACCTTGAAATAAATGGCCATATCTTCGTCTAAAATTGACCCATTTCAATTATAAAGATGTTTTTAGAATTCACTCGATCTTTGGAACAAAACTGCATTAAAATAACTTGACTTCCGACTCATCTAAGAAAGATATTAAGGGATATTCTTCGAAAAATAGAAAATATATGGAAAGCATTAAATAGGATCTACCTTGAAATAAATGGCCATATCTTCGTCAAAAAATGCCCCATTTCAAATATAAAGGTGTTTTTAGGATTCGCTCGATCTTTGGAACAAAACTGCATTAAAATAATTTGTCTTCCGACTCATCTAAGAAAGATGTTAAGGGATATTCTTCGATAAATAGAAAATATATGGAAAGCATTAAATAGGGTCTACCTTGAAATAAATGGCCATATCTTCGTCAAAAATTGCCCCATTTCAATTATAAAGGTGTTTTTAGAATTCACTCGATTTTTGGAACAAAACTGCATTAAAATAATTTGACTTCCGACTCATCTAAGAAAGATATTAAGGGATATTCTTCGATTAATAGAAAATATAAGCCAAACATTAAATAGGGTCAACCTTGAAATAAATGGCCATATCTTCGTCAAAAATTGCCCCATTTCAATTTTAAAGGTGTTTTTAGAATTCACTCGATCTTTGGAACAAAACTGCATTAAAACAATTCGACTTCCGACTCATGTAAGAAAGATATTGAGGGATATTCTTCGATTAATAGAAAATATAAGCCAAACATTAAATAGGGTCAACCTTGAAATAAATGGCCATATCTTCGTCAAAAATTGCCCCATTTCAATTATACAGGTGTTTTAAGAATTCACTCGATCTTTGGAACAAAACTGCATTAAAATAATTTGACTTCCGACTCATCTAAGAAAGATATTAAGGGATATTCTTCGATAAATAGAAAATATATGGAAAGCATTAAATAGGCTCTACCTTGAAATAAATGGCCATATCTTCGTCAAAAATTGCTCCATTTCAATTATAAAGGTGTTTTTAGAATTCACTCGATCTTCGGAATAAGACTGCATTAAAATAATTTGTCTTATGACTCATCTTAGAAAGGTATTAAGGGATATTCTTCGATAAATAGAAAATATATTGAAAGCATTAAATAGGGTCAACCTTGAAATAAATGGCCATATCTTCGTCAAAAATATCTCCATTTCAATTATAAAGGTCTTTTTAAATTCACTCGATCTTTGAAACAAAACTGCATTAAAATAATTTGACTTTCGACTCATCTAAGAAAGATATTAAGGGATATTCTTCGATTAATAGAAAATATAAGCCAAACATTAAATAGGGTCAACCTTGAAATAAATGGCCATATCTTCGTCAAAAACTGCCCCATTTCAATTATAAAGATGTTTTTAGAATTCACTCGATCTTTGGAACAAAACTGCATTAAAATAATTTGACTTCCGACTTATCTAAGAAAGATATTAAGGGATATTCTTCGATTAACAGAAAATATATGGAAAGCATTAAATAGGGTCTACCTTGAAATAAATGGCCATATCTTCGTCAAAAATTGCCCCATTTCAATTATAAAGGTGTTTTTAGAATTCACTCGATCTTTGAAACAAAACTGCATTAAAATAATTTGACTTCCGACTCATCTAAGAAAGATATTAAGGGATATTCTTCGATAAATAGAAAATATATGGAAATAATTAAATAGGGTCTACCTTGAAATAAATGGCCATATCTTCGTCAAAAATTGCCCCATTTCAATTATAAAGGTGTTTTTAGAATTCACTCGATCTTTGGAACAAAACTGCATTAAAATAATTTGACTTCCGACTCATCTAAGAAAGATATTAAGGGATATTCTTCGATTAATAGAAAATATAAGCCAAACATTAAATAGGGTCAACCTTGAAATAAATGACCATATCTTCGTCAAAAATTGTCCCATTTCAATTATAAAGGTGTTTTTAGAATTCACTCAATCTTTGGAACAAAACTGCATTAAAATAATTCGACTTTCGACTCATCTAAGAAAGATATTAAGGGATATTCTTCGATTAATAGAAAATATAAGCCAAACATTAAATAGGGTCAACCTTGAAATAAATGGCCATATCTTCGTCAAAAACTGCCCCATTTCAATTATACAGGTGTTTTAAGAATTCACTCGATCTTTGGAACAAAACTGCATTAAAATAATTTGTCTTGTAACTCATCTAAGAAAGATATTAAGGGATATTCTTCGATAAATTGAAAATATATGGAAAGCATTAAATAGGGTTTACCTTGAAATAAATGGCCATATCTTCGTCAAAAATTGCCCCATTTCAATTATAAAGGTGTTTTTAGAATTCACTCGATCTTTGAAACAAAACTGCATTAAAATAATTTGACTTTCGACTCATCTTAGAAAGATATTAAGGGATATTCTTCGATAAATAGAAAATATATGGAAAGCATTAAATAGGGTCTACCTTGAAATAAATGGCCATATCTTCGTCAAAAATTGCTCCATTTCAATTATAAAGGTGTTTTTAGAATTTACTCGATCTTTGAAATAAAACTGCGTTAAAATAATTTGACTTCCGACTCTTCTAAGAAAGATTTTAAGGGATATTGTTTGATTAACAGAAAATATTTGGAAAGTATTAAATAGGGTCTACCTTGAAATAAATGGCCATATCTTCGTCAAAAATTGCCCCATTTCAATTATAAAAGTGTTTTTAGAATTCACTCGATCTTTGGAACAAAACTGCATTAAAATAATTTGACTTTCGACTCATCTAAGAAAGATATTAAGGGATATTCTTCGATAAATAGAAAATATATGGAAAGCATTAAATAGGCTCTACCTTGAAATAAATGGCCATATCTTCGTTAAAAATTGCCCCATTTCAATTATAAAGGTGTTTTTAGAATTCACTCGATCTTTGAAACAAAACTGCATTAAAATAATTAGACTTCCGACTCATCTAAAAAAATATTAAGGGATATTCTTTGATTAACAGAAAATATATGGAAAGTATTAAATAGGGTCTACCTTGAAATAAATGGCCATATCTTCGTCAAAAATAGCCCCATTTCAATTATAAAGGTGTTTTTAGAATTCACTCAATCTTTGAAACAAAACTGCATTAAAATAATTTGACTTCCGACTCATCTAAGAAAGATATTAAGGGATATTCTTCGATTAATAGAAAATATAAGCCAAACATTAAATAGGGTCAACCTTGAAATAAATGGCCATATCTTCGTCAAAAATTGCCCCATTTCAATTATAAAGGTGTTTTTAGAATTCACTCGATCTTTGGAATAAAACTGCTATAAAATAATTTGACTTCCGACTCATCTAAGAAAGATATTAAGGGATATTCTTTGATTAATAGAAAATATAAGCCAAACATTATATAGGGTCAACCTTGAAATAAATGGCCATATCTTCATCAAAAATTGCCCCATTTCAATTATAAAGGTGTTTTTAGAATTCACTCGATCTTTGGAACAAAACTGCAGTAAAATAATTCGACTTCCGACTCATCTAAGAAAGATATTAAGGGATATTCTTCGATTAATAGAAATTATAAGCCAAACATTAAATAGGGTCAACCTTGAAATAAATGGCCATATCTTCGTCAAAAATTGCCCCATTTCAATTATAAAGGTGTTTTTAGAATTCACTCGATCTTTGGAACAAAACTGCATTAAAATAATTCGACTTCCGACTCATCTAAGAAAGATATTAAGGGATATTCTTCGATTAATAGAAAATATAAGCCAAACATTAAATAGGGTCAACCTTGAAATAAATGGCCATATCTTCGTCAAAAACTGCCCCATTTCAATTATACAGGTGTTTTAAGAATTCACTCGATCTTTGAAACAAAACTGCATTAAAATAACTTGACTTTCGACTCATCTAAGAAAGATATTAAGGGATATTCTTCGATTAACAGAAAATATATGGAAAGCATTAAATAGGGTCTACCTTGAAATAAATGGCCATATCTTCGTCAACAATTGCCCCATTTCAATTATAAAGGTGTTTTTAGAATTCACTCGATCTTTGGAACAAAACTGCATTAAAATAATTTGACTTCCGACTCAGCTAAGAAAGATATTGAGGGATATTCTTCGACAAATAGAAAATATATGGAAAGGATTAAATAGGCTCTACCTTGAAATAAATGGCCATATCTTCGTCAAAAATTGCCCCATTTCAATTATAAAGGTGTTTTTAGAATTCACTCGATCTTTGAAACAAAACTGCATTAAAATAATTCGACTTCCGACTCATCTAAGAAAGATATTAAGGGATATTCTTTGATTAACAGAAAATATATGCAAAGCATTAAATAGGGTCAACCTTGAAATAAATGGCCATATCTTCGTCAAAAATTGCCCCATTTCAATTATAAAGGTGTTTTTAGAATTCACTCGATCTTTGGAATAAAACTGCTATAAAATAATTTGACTTCCGACTCATCTAAGAAAGATATTAAGGGATATTCTTTGATTAATAGAAAATATAAGCCAAACATTATATAGGGTCAACCTTGAAATAAATGGCCATATCTTCGTCAAAAATTGCCCCATTTCAATTATAAAGGTGTTTTTAGAATTCACTCGATCTTTGGAACAAAAGTGCAGTAAAATAATTCGACTTCCGACTCATCTAAGAAAGATATTAAGGGATATTCTTCGATTAATAGAAAATATAAGCCAAACATTAAATAGGGTCAACCTTGAAATAAATGGCTATATCTTCGTCAAAAATTGCCCCATTTCAATTATAAAGGTGTTTTTGGAATTCACTCGATCTTTGGAACAAAACTGCATTAAAATAATTCGACTTCCGACTCATCTAAGAAAGATATTGAGGGATATTCTTCGATTAATAGAAAATATAAGCCAAACATTAAATAGGGTCAACCTTGAAATAAATGGCCATATCTTCGTCAAAAATTGCCCCATTTCAA
The DNA here is from genome assembly GCF_018153295.1 of Drosophila grimshawi. NCBI lineage: Eukaryota > Metazoa > Arthropoda > Insecta > Diptera > Drosophilidae > Drosophila > Drosophila grimshawi. Next base: position 33,899 of record NW_025062569.1, on the reverse strand, counting down.
TTATACAGGTGTTTTAAGAATTCACTCGATCTTTGAAACAAAACTGCATTAAAATAATTTGTCTTCCGACTCATCTAAGAAAGATATTAAGGGATATTCTTCGATAAATAGAAAATATATGGAAAGCATTAAATAGGGTCAACCTTGAAATAAATGGCCATATCTTCGTCAAAAATTGCCCCATTTCAATTATAAAGGTGTTTTTAGAATTCACTCGATCTTTGGAACAAAACTGCATTAAAATAATTTGACTTCCGACTCATCTAAGACAGGTATTAAGGGATATTCTTCGATAAATAGAAAATATATGGAGAGCATTAAATAGGGTCTACCTTAAAATAAATGGCCATATCTTCGTCTAAATTTGCCCCATTTCAATTATAAAGATGTTTTTAGAATTCACTCGATCTTTGGAACAAAACTGCATTAAAATAATTTGACTTCCGACTTATCGGAAACAGATATTACGGGATATTCTTCGATAAATAGAAAATATATGGAAAGCATTAAATAGGGTCTACCTTGAAATAAATGGCCATATCTTCGTCAAAAATTGCCCCATTTCAATTATAAAGGTGTTTTTAGAATTCACTCGATCTTTGAAACAAAACTGCATTAAAATAATTTGACTTACGACTCATCTAAGAAAGATATTAAGGGATATTCTTCGATTAACAGAAAATATATGGAAAGCATTAAATAGGGTCTACCTTGAAATAAATGGCCATATCTTCGTCAAAAATTGCCCCATTTCAATTATAAAGGTGTTTTTAGAATTCGCTCGATCTTTGGAACAAAACTGCATTAAAATAATTTGACTTCCGACTCAGCTAAGAAAGATATTGAGGGATATTCTTCGACAAATAGAAAATATATGGAAAGCATTAAATAGGCTCTACCTTGAAATAAATGGCCATATCTTCGTCAAAAATTGCCCCATTTCAATTATAAAGGTGTTTTTAGAATTCACTCGATCTTTGAAACAAAACTGCATTAAAATAATTCGACTTCCGACTCATCTAAAAAAAATATTAAGGGATATTCTTTGATTAACAGAAAATATATGGAAAGTATTAAATAGGGTCTACCTTGAAATAAATGGCCATATCTTTGTCAAAAATTGCCCCATTTCAATTATAAAGGTGTTTTCAGAATTCACTCGATCTTTGGAATAAAACTGCATTAAAATAATTCGACTTCCGACTCATCTAAGAAAGATATTGAGGGATATTCATCGATTAATAGAAAATATAAGCCAAACATTAAATAGGGTCAACCTTGAAATAAATGGCCATATCTTCGTCAAAAATTGCCCCATTTCAATTATACAGGTGTTTTAAGAATTCACTCGATCTTTGAAACAAAACTGCATTAAAATAATTTGTCTTCCGACTCATCTAAGAAAGATATTAAGGGATATTCTTCGATAAATAGAAAATATATGGAAAGCATTAAATAGGGTCTACCTTGAAATAAATGGCCATATCTTCGTCAAAAATTGCCCCATTTCAATTATAAAGGTGTTTTTAGAATTCACTCGATCTTTGGAACAAAAGTGCAGTAAAATAATTCGACTTCCGACTCATCTAAGAAAGATATTAAGGGATATTCTTCGATTAATAGAAAATATAAGCCAAACATTAAATAGGGTCAACCTTGAAATAAATGGCCATATCTTCGTCAAAAATTGCCCCATTTCAATTATACAGGTGTTTTAAGAATTCACTCGATCTTTGAAACAAAACTGCATTAAAATAATTCGACTTCCGACTCATCTAAAAAAAATATTAAGGGATATTCTTTGATTAACAGAAAATATATGGAAAGTATTAAATAGGGTCTACCTTGAAATAAATGGCCATATCTTTGTCAAAAATTGCCCCATTTCAATTATAAAGGTGTTTTTGGAATTCACTCGATCTTTGGAACAAAACTGCATTAAAATAATTCGACTTCCGACTCATCTAAGAAAGATATTGAGGGATATTCTTCGATTAATAGAAAATATAAGCCAAACATTAAATAGGGTCAACCTTGAAATAAATGGCCATATCTTCGTCAAAAATTGCCCCATTTCAATTATACAGGTGTTTTAAGAATTCACTCGATCTTTGAAACAAAACTGCATTAAAATAATTTGTCTTCCGACTCATCTAAGAAAGATATTAAGGGATATTCTTCGATAAATAGAAAATATATGGAAAGCATTAAATAGGGTCTACCTTGAAATAAATGGCCATATCTTCGTCAAAAATTGCCCCATTTCAATTATAAAGGTGTTTTTAGAATTCACTCGATCTTTGGAACAAAACTGCATTAAAATAATTTGACTTCCGACTCATCTAAGAAAGGTATTAAGGGATATTCTTCGATAAATAGAAAATATATGGAGAGCATTAAATAGGGTCTACCTTAAAATAAATGGCCATATCTTCGTCTAAAATTGCCCCATTTCAATTATAAAGATGTTTTTAGAATTCACTCGATCTTTGGAACAAAACTGCATTAAAATAATTTGACTTCCGACTTATCTAAGACAGATATTAAGGGATATTCTTCGATAAATAGAAAATATATGGAAAGCATTAAATAGGGTCTACCTTGAAATAAATGGCCATATCTTCGTCAAAAATTGCCCCATTTCAATTATAAAGGTGTTTTTAGAATTCACTTGATCTTTGAAACAAAACTGCATTAAAACAATTTGACTTACGACTCATCTAAGAAAGATATTAAGGGATATTCTTCGATAAATAGAAAATATATGGAAAGCATTAAATAGGGTCTACCTTGAAATAAATGGCCATATCTTCGTCTAAAATTGCCCCATTTCAATTATAAAGATGTTTCTAGAATTCACTCGATCTTTGGAACAAAACTGCATTAAAATAATTTGACTTCCGACTCATCTAAGAAAGATATTAAGGGATATTCTTCGATAAATAGAAAATATATGGAAAGCATTAAATAGGATCTACCTTGAAATAAATGGCCATATCTTCGTCAAAAATTGCCCCATTTCAATTATAAAGGCGTTTTTAGAATTCGCTCGATCATTGGAACAAAACTGCATTAAAATAATTTGACTTCCGACTCATCTAAGAAAGATATTAAGGGATATTCTTCGATAAATAGAAAATATATGGAAAGCATTAAATAGGGTCTACCTTGAAATAAATGGCCATATCTTCGTCTAAAATTGCCCCATTTCAATTATAAAGATGTTTCTAGAATTCACTCGATCTTTGGAACAAAACTGCATTAAAATAACTTGACTTTCGACTCATCTAAGAAAGATATTAAGGGATATTCTTCGATTAATAGAAAATATAAGCCAAACATTAAATAGGGTCAACCTTGAAATAAATGGCCATATCTTCGTCAAAAATTGCCCCATTTCAATTATAAAGGTGTTTTTAGAATTCACTCGATCTTTGAAACAAAACTGCATTAAAATAATTTGACTTCCGACTCATCTAAGAAAGATATTAAGGGATATTCTTCGATAAATAGAAAATATATGGAAAGCATTAAATAGGGTCTACCTTGAAATAAATGGCCATATCTTCGTCTAAAATTGCCCCATTTCAATTATAAAGATGTTTCTAGAATTCACTCGATCTTTGGAACAAAACTGCATTAAAATAACTTGACTTCCGACTCATCTAAGAAAGATATTAAGGGATATTCTTCGATTAACAGAAAATATATGGAAAGCATTAAATAGGGTCAACCTTGAAATAAATGGCCATATCTTCGTCAAAAATTGCCCCATTTCAATTATAAAGGTGTTTTTAGAATTCACTCGATCTTTGGAACAAAACTGCATTAAAATAATTTGACTTCCGACTCATCTAAGAAAGATATTAAGGGATATTCTTCGATTAATAGAAAATATAGGCCAAACATTAAATAGGGTCAACCTTGAAATAAATGGCCATATCTTCGTCAAAAACTGCCCCATTTCAATTATAAAGGTGTTTTTAGAATTCACTCGATCTTTGGAACAAAACTGCATTAAAATAATTTGACTTCCGACTCATCTAAGAAAGATATTAAGGGATATTCTTCGATAAATAGAAAATATATGGAAAGCATTAAATAGGGTCTACCTTGAAATAAATGGCCATATCTTCGTCAAAAATTGCCCCATTTCAATTATAAAGGTGTTTTTAGAATTCACTCGATCTTTGAAATAAAACTGCGTTAAAATAATTTGACTTCCGACTCATCTAACAAAGATATTAAGGGATATTGTTTGATTAACAGAAAATATTTGGAAAGTATTAAATAGGGTCTACCTTGAAATAAATGGCTATATCTTCGTCAAAAATTGCCCCATTTTAATTATAAAAACGTTTTTAGAATTTACTCAATCTTTGGAACAAAACTGCATTAAAATAATTTGACTTCCGACTCATCTAAGAAAGATATTAAGGGATATTCTTCGATAAATAGAAAATATATGGAAAGCATTAAATAGGCTCTACCTTGAAATAAATGGCCATATCTTCGTCAAAAATTGCCCCATTTTAATTATAAAGGTGTTTCTAGAATTCACTCGATCTTTGGAACAAAACTGCATTAAAATATTTTGACTAACGACTCATCTAAGAAAGATATTAAGAGATATTCTTTGATTAATAGAAAATATAAGCCAAACATTAAATAGAGTCAAACTTGAAATAACTGGCCATATCTTCGTCAAAAATTGCCCTATTTCAATTATAAAGAAGTTTTTAGAATTCACTCGATCTTTGAAATAAAACTGCATTAAAATAATTTATCTTCCGACTCATCTAAGAAAGATATTAAGGGATATTCTTTGATAAATAGAAAATATAAGCCAAACATTAAATAGGGTCTACCTTGAAATAAATGGCCATATCTTCGTCAAAAATTGCCCCATTTCAATTATAAAGGTGTTTTTAGAATTCACTCGATCTTTGGAACAAAACTGCATTAAAATAATTTGACTTCCGACTCAGCTAAGAAAGATATTGAGGGATATTGTTCGACAAATAGAAAATATATGGAAAGCATTAAATAGGCTCTACCTTGAAATAAATGGCCATATCTTCGTTAAAAATTGCCCCATTTCAATTATAAAGGTGTTTTTAGAATTCACTCGATCTTTGAAACAAAACTGCATTAAAATAATTTGTCTTCCGACTCATCTAAGAAAGATATTAAGGGATATTCTTCGATAAATAAAAAATATATGGAAAGCATTAAATAGGGTCTACCTTGAAATAAATGGCCATATCTTCGTCAAAAATTGCCCCATTTCAATTATAAAGGTGTTTTTAGAATTCACTCGATCTTTGGAACAAAACTGCATTAAAATAATTTGACTTCCGACTCATCTAAGACAGGTATTAAGGGATATTCTTCGATAAATAGAAAATATATGGAGAGCATTAAATAGGGTCTACCTTAAAATAAATGGCCATATCTTCGTCTAAAATTGCCCCATTTCAATTATAAAGATGTTTTTAGAATTCACTCGATCTTTGGAACAAAACTGCATTAAAATAATTTGCTTTCCGACTTATCTAAGACAGATATTAAGGGATATTCTTCGATAAATAGAAAATATATGGAAAGCATTAAATAGGGTCTACCTTGAAATAAATGGCCATATCTTCGTCAAAAATTGCCCCATTTCAATTATAAAGGTGTTTTTAGAATTCACTTGATCTTTGGAACAAAACTGCATTAAAATAATTTGACTTCCGACTCATCTAAGAAAGATATTAGGGGATATTCTTCGATAAATAGAAAATATATGGAAAGCATTAAATAGGGTCTACCTTGAAATAAATGGCCATATCTTCGTCTAAAATTGCCCCATTTCAATTATAAAGATGTTTCTAGAATTCACTCGATCTTTGGAACAAAACTGCATTAAAATAACTTGACTTCCGACTCATCTAAGAAAGATATTAAGGGATATTCTTCGATAAATAGAAAATATATGGAAAGCATTAAATAGGATCTACCTTGAATTAAATGGCCATATCTTCGTCAAAAAATGCCCCATTTCAAATATAAAGGTGTTTTTAGAATTCACTCGATCTTTGGAACAAAACTGCATTAAAATAATTTGACTTCCGACTCATCTAAGAAAGATATTAAGGGATATTCTTCGATAAATAGAAAATATATGGAAAGCATTAAATAGGGTCTACCTTGAAATAAATGGCCATATCTTCGTCTAAAATTGCCCCATTTCAATTATAAAGATGTTTCTAGAATTCACTCGATCTTTGGAACAAAACTGCATTAAAATAACTTGACTTTCGACTCATCTAAGAAAGATATTAAGGGATATTCTTCGATTAATAGAAAATATAAGCCAAACATTAAATAGGGTCAACCTTGAAATAAATGGCCATATCTTCGTCTAAAATTGCCCCATTTCAATTATAAAGATGTTTTTAGAATTCACTCGATCTTTGGAACAAAACTGCATTAAAATAATTTGACTTCCGACTCATCTAAGAAAGATATTAAGGGATATTCTTCGATAAATAGAAAATATATGGAAAGCATTAAATAGGGTCTACCTTGAAATAAATGGCCATATCTTCGTCTAAAATTGCCCCATTTCAATTATAAAGATGTTTCTAGAATTCACTCGATCTTTGGAACAAAACTGCATTAAAATAACTTGACTTCCGACTCATCTAAGAAAGATATTAAGGGATATTCTTCGATTAACAGAAAATATATGGAAAGCATTAAATAGGGTCAACCTTGAAATAAATGGCCATATCTTCGTCAAAAATTGCCCCATTTCAATTATAAAGGTGTTTTTAGAATTCACTCGATCTTTGGAACAAAACTGCATTAAAATAATTTGACTTCCGACCCATCTAAGAAAGATATTAAGGGATATTCTTCGATTAATAGAAAATATAGGCCAAACATTAAATAGGGTCAACCTTGAAATAAATGGCCATATCTTCGTCAAAAACTGCCCCATTTCAATTATAAAGGTGTTTTTAGAATTCACTCGATCTTTGGAACAAAACTGCATTAAAATAATTTGACTTCCGACTCATCTAAGAAAGATATTAAGGGATATTCTTCGATAAATAGAAAATATATGGAAAGCATTAAATAGGGTCTACCTTGAAATAAATGGCCATATCTTCGTCAAAAATTGCCCCATTTCAATTATAAAGGTGTTTTTAGAATTCACTCGATCTTTGGAATAAAACTGCATTAAAATAATTTGACTTTCGACTCATCTTAGAAAGGTATTAAGGGATATTCTGCGATAAATAGAAAATATATTGAAAGCATTAAATAGGGTCTACCTTGAAATAAATGGCCATATCTTCGTCAAAAATTGCTCCATTTCAATTATAAAGGTGTTTTTAGAATTTACTCGATCTTTGAAATAAAACTGCGTTAAAATAATTTGACTTCCGACTCATCTAAGAAAGATATTAAGGGATATTGTTTGATTAACAGAAAATATTTGGAAAGTATTAAATAGGGTCTACCTTGAAATAAATGGCTATATCTTCGTCAAAAATTGCCCCATTTCAATTATAAAAACATTTTTAGAATTTACTCAATCTTTGGAACAAAACTGCATTAAAATAATTTGACTTCCGACTCATCTAAGAAAGATATTAAGGGATATTCTTCGATAAATAGAAAATATATGGAAAGCATTAAATAGGCTCTACCTTGAAATAAATGGCCATATCTTCGTCAAAAATTGCCCCATTTCAATTATAAAGATGTTTCTAGAATTCACTCGATCTTTGGAACAAAACTGCATTAAAATAACTTGACTTCCGACTCATCTAAGAAAGATATTAAGGGATATTCTTCGATTAATAGAAAATATAAGCCAAACATTAAATAGGGTCAACCTTGAAATAAATGGCCATATCTTCGTCTAAAATTGCCCCATTTCAATTATAAAGATGTTTTTAGAATTCACTCGATCTTTGAAACAAAACTGCATTAAAATAATTTGACTTCCGACTCATCTAAGAAAGATATTAAGGGATATTCTTCGATAAATAGAAAATATATGGAAAGCATTAAATAGGGTCTACCTTGAAATAAATGGCCATATCTTCGTCTAAAATTGCCCCATTTCAATTATAAAGATGTTTCTAGAATTCACTCGATCTTTGGAACAAAACTGCATTAAAATAACTTGACTTCCGACTCATCTAAGAAAGATATTAAGGGATATTCTTCGATTAACAGAAAATATATGGAAAGCATTAAATAGGGTCAACCTTGAAATAAATGGCCATATCTTCGTCAAAAATTGCCCCATTTCAATTATAAAGGTGTTTTTAGAATTCACTCGATCTTTGGAACAAAACTGCATTAAAATAATTTGACTTCCGACCCATCTAAGAAAGATATTAAGGGATATTCTTCGATTAATAGAAAATATAGGCCAAACATTAAATAGGGTCAACCTTGAAATAAATGGCCATATCTTCGTCAAAAACTGCCCCATTTCAATTATAAAGGTGTTTTTAGAATTCACTCGATCTTTGGAACAAAACTGCATTAAAATAATTTGACTTCCGACTCATCTAAGAAAGATATTAAGGGATATTCTTCGATAAATAGAAAATATATGGAAAGCATTAAATAGGGTCTACCTTGAAATAAATGGCCATATCTTCGTCAAAAATTGCCCCATTTCAATTATAAAGGTGTTTTTAGAATTCACTCGATCTTTGGAATAAAACTGCATTAAAATAATTTGACTTTCGACTCATCTTAGAAAGGTATTAAGGGATATTCTGCGATAAATAGAAAATATATTGAAAGCATTAAATAGGGTCTACCTTGAAATAAATGGCCATATCTTCGTCAAAAATTGCTCCATTTCAATTATAAAGGTGTTTTTAGAATTTACTCGATCTTTGGAACAAAACTGCGTTAAAATAATTTGACTTCCGACTCATCTAAGAAAGATATTAAGGGATATTGTTTGATTAACAGAAAATATTTGGAAAGTATTAAATAGGGTCTACCTTGAAATAAATGGCTATATCTTCGTCAAAAATTGCCCCATTTCAATTATAAAAACATTTTTAGAATTTACTCAATCTTTGGAACAAAACTGCATTAAAATAATTTGACTTCCGACTCATCTAAGAAAGATATTAAGGGATATTCTTCGATAAATAGAAAATATATGGAAAGCATTAAATAGGCTCTACCTTGAAATAAATGGCCATATCTTCGTCAAAAATTGCCCCATTTCAATTATAAAGATGTTTCTAGAATTCACTCGATCTTTGGAACAAAACTGCATTAAAATAACTTGACTTCCGACTCATCTAAGAAAGATATTAAGGGATATTCTTCGATAAATAGAAAATATATGGAAAGCATTAAATAGGATCTACCTTGAATTAAATGGCCATATCTTCGTCAAAAAATGCCCCATTTCAAATATAAAGGTGTTTTTAGAATTCACTCGATCTTTGAAACAAAACTGCATTAAAATAATTTGACTTCCGACTCATCTAAGAAAGATATTAAGGGATATTCTTCGATAAATAGAAAATATATGGAAAGCATTAAATAGGGTCTACCTTGAAATAAATGGCCATATCTTCGTCTAAAATTGCCCCATTTCAATTATAAAGATGTTCTAGAATCACTCGATCTTTGGAACAAAACTGCATTAAAATAACTTGACTTCCGACTCATCTAAGAAAGATATTAAGGGATATTCTTTGATTAACAGAAAATATATGGAAAGCATTAAATAGGGTCTACCTTGAATTAAATGGCCATATCTTCGTCAAAAAATGCCCCATTTCAAATATAAAGGTGTTTTTAGAATTCACTCGATCTGTGGAATAGAACTGCATTAAAATAATTTGACTTCCGACTCATCTAAGAAAGATATTAAGGGATATTCTTCGATTAATAGAAAATATATGGAAAGCATTAAATAGGGTCTACCTTGAAATAAATGGCCATATCTTCGTCTAAAATTGCCCCATTTCAATTATAAAGATGTTTCTAGAATTCACTCGATCTTTGGAACAAAACTGCATTAAAATAATTTGACTTCCGACTCATCTAAGAAAGATATTAAGGGATATTCTTCGATAAATAGAAAATATAAGCCAAACATTAAATAGGGTCAACCTTGAAATAAATGGCCATATCTTCGTCTAAAATTGCCCCATTTCAATTATAAAGATGTTTTTAGAATTCACTCGATCTTTGAAACAAAACTGCATTAAAATAATTTGACTTCCGACTCATCTAAGAAAGATATTAAGGGATATTCTTCGATAAATAGAAAATATATGGAAAGCATTAAATAGGGTCTACCTTGAAATAAATGGCCATATCTTCGTCTAAAATTGCCCCATTTCAATTATAAAGATGTTTCTAGAATTCACTCGATCTTTGGAACAAAACTGCATTAAAATAACTTGACTTCCGACTCATCTAAGAAAGATATTAAGGGATATTCTTCGATTAACAGAAAATATATGGAAAGCATTAAATAGGGTCAACCTTGAAATAAATGGCCATATCTTCGTCAAAAATTGCCCCATTTCAATTATAAAGGTGTTTTTAGAATTCACTCGATCTTTGGAACAAAACTGCATTAAAATAATTTGACTTCCGACCCATCTAAGAAAGATATTAAGGGATATTCTTCGATTAATAGAAAATATAGGCCAAACATTAAATAGGGTCAACCTTGAAATAAATGGCCATATCTTCGTCAAAAACTGCCCCATTTCAATTATAAAGGTGTTTTTAGAATTCACTCGATCTTTGGAACAAAACTGCATTAAAATAATTTGACTTCCGACTCATCTAAGAAAGATATTAAGGGATATTCTTCGATAAATAGAAAATATATGGAAAGCATTAAATAGGGTCTACCTTGAAATAAATGGCCATATCTTCGTCAAAAATTGCCCCATTTCAATTATAAAGGTGTTTTTAGAATTCACTCGATCTTTGGAATAAAACTGCATTAAAATAATTTGACTTTCGACTCATCTTAGAAAGGTATTAAGGGATATTCTGCGATAAATAGAAAATATATTGAAAGCATTAAATAGGGTCTACCTTGAAATAAATGGCCATATCTTCGTCAAAAATTGCTCCATTTCAATTATAAAGGTGTTTTTAGAATTAACTCGATCTTTGAAATAAAACTGCGTTAAAATAATTTGACTTCCGACTCATCTAAGAAAGATATTAAGGGATATTGTTTGATTAACAGAAAATATTTGGAAAGTATTAAATAGGGTCTACCTTGAAATAAATGGCTATATCTTCGTCAAAAATTGCCCCATTTCAATTATAAAAACATTTTTAGAATTTACTCAATCTTTGGAACAAAACTGCATTAAAATAATTTGACTTCCGACTCATCTAAGAAAGATATTAAGGGATATTCTTCGATAAATAGAAAATATATGGAAAGCATTAAATAGGGTCTACCTTGAAATAAATGGCCATATCTTCGTCAAAAATTGCCCCATTTCAATTATAAAGGTGTTTTTAGAATTCACTCGATCTTTGGAACAAAACTGCATTAAAATAATTTGACTTCCGACTCATCTAAGAAAGATATTAAGAGATATTCTTTGATTAATAGAAAATATAAGCCAAACATTAAATAGAGTCAAACTTGAAATAACTGGCCATATCTTCGTCAAAAATTGCCCTATTTCAATTATAAAGAAGTTTTTAGAATTCACTCGATCTTTGAAATAAAACTGCATTAAAATAATTTATCTTCCGACTCATCTAAGAAAGATATTAAGGGATATTCTTTGATAAATAGAAAATATATGGAAAGCATTAAATAGGGTCTACCTTGAAATAAATGGCCATATCTTCGTCAAAAATTGCCCCATTTCAATTATAAAGGTGTTTTTAGAATTCGCTTGACCCTTGAAACAAAACTGCATTAAAATAATTTGACTTCCGACTCAGCTAAAAAAGATATTAAGGGATATTCTTCGATAAATAGAAAATATATGGAAAGCATTAAATAGGCTCTACCTTGAAATAAATGGCCATATCTTCGTCAAAAATTGCCCCATTTCAATTATAAAGGTGTTTTTAGAATTCACTCAATTTTTGGAACAAAACTGCATTAAAATAATTTGACTTCCGACTCGTCTAAGAAAGATATAAAGGGATATTCTTTGATTAACAGAAAATATATGGAAAGTATTAAATAGGGTCTACCTTGAAATAAATGGCCATATCTTCGTCAAAAATTGCCCCATTTCAATTATAAAGGTGTTTTTAGAATTCACTCGATCTTTGGAACAAAACTGCATTAAAATAATTTGACTTCCGACTCATCTAAGAAAGATATTAAGAGATATTCTTTGATTAATAGAAAATATAAGCCAAACATTAAATAGAGTCAAACTTGAAATAACTGGCCATATCTTCGTCAAAAATTGCCCTATTTCAATTATAAAGAAGTTTTTAGAATTCACTCGATCTTTGAAATAAAACTGCATTAAAATAATTCGACTTCCGACTCATCTAAGAAAGATATTAAGGGATATTCTTCGATAAATAGAAAATATATGGAAAGCATTAAATAGGGTCTACCTTGAAATAAATGGCCATATCTTCGTCAAAAATTGCCCCATTTCAATTATAAAGGTGTTTTTAGAATTCACTCGATCTTTGGAACAAAACTGCATTAAAATAATTTGACTTCCGACTCAGCTAAGAAAGATATTGAGGGATATTCTTCGACAAATAGAAAATATATGGAAAGCATTAAATAGGCTCTACCTTGAAATAAATGGCCATATCTTCGTCAAAAATTGCCCCATTTCAATTATAAAGGTGTTTTTAGAATTCACTCGATCTTTGAAACAAAACTGCATTAAAATAATTTGACTTCCGACTCATCTAAAAAAAATATTAAGGGATATTCTTTGATTAACAGAAAATATATGGAAAGTATTAAATAGGGTCTACCTTGAAATAAATGGCCATATCTTCGTCAAAAATTGCCCCATTTCAATTATAAAGGTGTTTTTAGAATTCACTCAATCTTTGAAACAAAACTGCATTAAAATAATTTGACTTCCGACTCATCTAAGAAAGATATTAAGGGATATTCTTCGATTAATAGAAAATATAAGCCAAACATTAAATAGGGTCAACCTTGAAATAAATGGCCATATCTTCGTCAAAAATTGCCCCATTTCAATTATAAAGGTGTTTTTAGAATTCACTCGATCTTTGGAATAAAACTGCTATAAAATAACTTGACTTCCGACTCATCTAAGAAAGATATTAAGGGATATTCTTTGATTAATAGAAAATATAAGCCAAACATTATATAGGGTCAACCTTGAAATAAATGGCCATATCTTCGTCAAAAATTGCCCCATTTCAATTATAAAGGTGTTTTTAGAATTCACTCGATCTTTGGAACAAAACTGCAGTAAAATAATTCGACTTCCGACTCATCTAAGAAAGATATTAAGGGATATTCTTCGATTAATTGAAAATATAAACCAAACATTAAATAGGGTCAACCTTGAAATAAATGGCCATATCTTCGTCAAAAATTGCCCCATTTCAATTATAAAGGTGTTTTTAGAATTCACTCGATCTTTGGAACAAAACTGCATTAAAATAATTTGACTTCCGACTCATCTAAGAAAGATATTAAGGGATATTCTTCGATTAATAGAAAATATATGGAAAGCATTAAATAGGGTCTACCTTGAAATAAATGGCCATATCTTCGTCAAAAACTGCCCCATTTCAATTATAAAGGTGTTTTAAGAATTCACTCGATCTTTGAAACAAAACTGCATTAAAATAATTTGACTTACGACTCATCTAAGAAAGATATTAAGGGATATTCTTCGATTAACAGAAAATATATGGAAAGCATTAAATAGGGTCTACCTTGAAATAAATGGCCATATCTTCGTCAAAAATTGCCCCATTTCAATTATAAAGGTGTTTTTAGAATTCACTCGATCTTTGGAATAAAACTGCATTAAAATAATTTGACTTCCGACTCAGCTAAGAAAGATATTGAGGGATATTCTTCGACAAATAGAAAATATATGGAAAGCATTAAATAGGCTCTACCTTGAAATAAATGGCCATATCTTCGTCAAAAATTGCCCCATTTCAATTATAAAGGTGTTTTTAGAATTCACTCGATCTTTGAAACAAAACTGCATTAAAATAATTCGACTTCCGACTCATCTAAAAAAGATATTAAGGGATATTCTTTGATTAATAGAAAATATAAGCCAAACATTATATAGGGTCAACCTTGAAATAAATGGCCATATCTTCGTCAAAAATTGCCCCATTTCAATTATAAAGGTGTTTTTAGAATTCACTCGATCTTTGGAACAAAAGTGCAGTAAAATAATTCGACTTCCGACTCATCTAAGAAAGATATTAAGGGATATTCTTCGATTAATAGAAAATATAAGCCAAACATTAAATAGGGTCAACCTTGAAATAAATGGCTATATCTTCGTCAAAAATTGCCCCATTTCAATTATAAAGGTGTTTTTAGAATTCACTCGATCTTTGGAACAAAACTGCATTAAAATAATTCGACTTCCGACTCATCTAAGAAAGATATTAAGGGATATTCTTCGATTAATAGAAAATATAAGCCAAACATTAAATAGGGTCAACCTTGAAATAAATGGCCATATCTTCGTCAAAAACTGCCCCATTTCAATTATACAGGTGTTTTAAGAATTCACTCGATCTTTGAAACAAAACTGCATTAAAATAATTTGTCTTCCGACTCATCTAAGAAAGATATTAAGGGATATTCTTCGATAAATAGAAAATATAAGGCAAAGCATTAAATAGGGTCTACCTTGAAATAAATGGCCATATCTTCGTCAAAAATTGCCCCATTTCAATTATAAAGGTGTTTTTAGAATTCACTCGATCTTTGGAACAAAACTGCATTAAAATAATTTGACTTCCGACTCATCTAAGAAAGATATTAAGGGATATTCTTCGATAAATAGAAAATATATGGATAGCATTAAATAGGGTCTACCTTGAAATAAATGGCCATATCTTCGTCAAAAATTGCCCCATTTCAATTATAAAGGTGTTTTTAGAATTCACTCGATCTTTGGAACAAAACTGCATTAAAATAATTTGACTTCCGACTCATCTAAGAAAGATATTAAGGGATATTCTTCGATAAATAGAAAATATATGGAAAGCATTAAATAGGGTCTACCTTGAAATAAATGGCCATATCTTCGTCAAAAATTGCCCCATTTCAATTATAAAGATGTTTTTAGAATTCACTCGATCTTTGGAACAAAACTGCATTAAAATAATTTGACTTCCGACTCATCTAAGAAAGATATTAAGGGATATTCTTCGATAAATAGAAAATATATGGAAAGCATTAAATAGGGTCTACCTTGAAATAAATGGCCATATCTTCGTCAAAAATTGCCCCATTTCAATTATAAAGATGTTTTTAGAATTCACTCGATCTTTGGAACAAAACTGCATTAAAATAACTTGACTTCCGACTCATCTAAGAAAGATATTAAGGGATATTCTTCGATAAATAGAAAATATATGGAAAGCATTAAATAGGGTCTACCTTGAAATAAATGGCCATATCTTCGTCTAAAATTGCCCCATTTCAATTATAAAGATGTTTTTAGAATTCACTCGATCTTTGGAACAAAACTGCATTAAAATAACTTGACTTCCGACTCATCTAAGAAAGATATTAAGGGATATTCTTCGATAAATAGAAAATATATGGAAAGCATTAAATAGGGTCTACCTTGAAATAAATGGCCATATCTTCGTCAAAAATTGCCCCATTTCAATTATAAAGGTGTTTTTAGAATTCACTCGATCTTTGGAACAAAACTGCATTAAAATAATTTGACTTCCGACTCATCTAAGAAAGATATTAAGGGATATTCTTCGATTAATAGAAAATATAAGCCAAACATTAAATAGGGTCAACCTTGAAATAAATGGCCATATCTTCGTCAAAAATTGCCCCATTTCAATTATAAAGGTGTTTTTAGAATTCACTCGATCTTTGGAACAAAACTGCATTAAAATAATTCGACTTCCGACTCATCTAAGAAAGATATTAAGGGATATTCTTCGATTAATAGAAAATATAAGCCAAACATTAAATAGGGTCAACCTTGAAATAAATGGCCATATCTTCGTCAAAAACTGCCCCATTTCAATTATACAGGTGTTTTAAGAATTCACTCGATCTTTGAAACAAAACTGCATTAAAATAATTTGTCTTCCGACTCATCTAAGAAAGATATTAAGGGATATTCTTCGATAAATAGAAAATATATGGAAAGCATTAAATAGGGTCTACCTTGAAATAAATGGCCATATCTTCGTCAACAATTGCCCCATTTCAATTATAAAGGTGTTTTTAGAATTCACTCGATCTTTGGAACAAAACTGCATTAAAATAATTTGACTTCCGACTCATCTAAGAAAGGTATTAAGGGATATTCTTCGATAAATAGAAAATATATGGAGAGCATTAAATAGGGTCTACCTTAAAATACATGGCCATATCTTCGTCTAAAATTGCCCCATTTCAATTATAAAGATGTTTTTAGAATTTACTCGATCTTTGGAACAAAACTGCATTAAAATAATTTGACTTCCGACTTATCTAAGACAGATATTAAGGGATATTCTTCGATAAATAGAAAATATATGGAAAGCATTAAATAGGGTCTACCTTGAAATAAATGGCCATATCTTCGTCAAAAATTGCCCCATTTCAATTATAAAGGTGTTTTTAGAATTCACTCAATCTTTGAAACAAAACTGCATTAAAATAATTTGACTTCCGACTCATCTAAGAAAGATATTAAGGGATATTCTTCGATAAATAGAAAATATATGGAAAGCATTAAATAGGGTCTACCTTGAAATAAATGGCCATATCTTCGTCTAAAATTGCCCCATTTCAATTATAAAGATGTTTCTAGAATTCACTCGATCTTTGGAACAAAACTGCATTAAAATAACTTGACTTCCGACTCATCTAAGAAAGATATTAAGGGATATTCTTCGATAAATAGAAAATATATGGAAAGCATTAAATAGGGTCTACCTTGAAATAAATGGCCATATCTTCGTCAAAAATTGCCCCATTTCAATTATAAAGGTGTTTTTAGAATTCACTCGATCTTTGGAACAAAACTGCATTAAAATAATTTGACTTCCGACTCATCTAAGAAAGATATTAAGGGATATTCTTCGATAAATAGAAAATATATGGAAAGCATTAAATAGGGTCTACCTTGAAATAAATGGCCATATCTTCGTCAAAAATTGCCCCATTTCAATTATAAAGGTGTTTTTAGAATTCACTCGATCTTTGGAACAAAACTGCATTAAAATAATTTGACTTCCGACTCATCTAAGAAAGATATTAAGGGATATTCTTCGATAAATAGAAAATATATGGAAAGCATTAAATAGGGTCTACCTTGAAATAAATGGCCATATCTTCGTCAAAAATTGCCCCATTTCAATTATAAAGGTGTTTTTAGAATTCACTCGATCTTTGGAACAAAACTGCATTAAAATAATTTGACTTCCGACTCATCTAAGAAAGATATTAAGGGATATTCTTCGATTAATAGAAAATATATGGAAAGCATTAAATAGGGTCAACCTTGAAATAAATGGCCATATCTTCGTCAAAAATTGCCCCATTTCAATTATAAAGGTGTTTTTAGAATTCACTCGATCTTTGGAACAAAACTGCATTAAAATAATTTGACTTCCGACTCATCTAAGAAAGATATTAAGGGATATTCTTCGATAAATAGAAAATATATGGAAAGCATTAAATAGGGTCTACCTTGAAATAAATGGCCATATCTTCGTCAAAAATTGCCCCATTTCAATTATAAAGATGTTTCTAGAATTCACTCGATCTTTGGAACAAAACTGCATTAAAATAATTTGACTTCCGACTCATCTAAGAAAGATATTAAGGGATATTCTTCGATAAATAGAAAATATATGGAAAGCATTAAATAGGGTCTACCTTGAATTAAATGGCCATATCTTCGTCAAAAAATGCCCCATTTCAAATATAAAGGTGTTTTTAGAATTCACTCGATCTTTGGAACAAAACTGCATTAAAATAACTTGACTTCCGACTCATCTAAGAAAGATATTAAGGGATATTCTTCGATAAATAGAAAATATATGGAAAGCATTAAATAGGGTCTACCTTGAAATAAATGGCCATATCTTCGTCTAAAATTGCCCCATTTCAATTATAAAGATGTTTCTAGAATTCACTCGATCTTTGGAACAAAACTGCATTAAAATAATTTGACTTCCGACTCATCTAAGAAAGATATTAAGGGATATTCTTCGATTAATAGAAAATATAAGCCAAACATTAAATAGGGTCAACCTTGAAATAAATGGCCATATCTTCGTCAAAAATTGCCCCATTTCAATTATAAAGGTGTTTTTAGAATTCACTCGATCTTTGGAACAAAACTGCATTAAAATAATTTGACTTCCGACTCATCTAAGAAAGATATTAAGGGATATTCTTCGATTAATAGAAAATATAAGCCAAACATTAAATAGGGTCAACCTTGAAATAAATGGCCATATCTTCGTCAAAAATTGCCCCATTTCAATTATAAAGGTGTTTTTAGAATTCACTCGATCTTTGGAACAAAACTGCATTAAAATAATTTGACTTCCGACTCATCTAAGAAAGATATTAAGGGATATTCTTCGATTAATAGAAAATATAAGCCAAACATTAAATAGGGTCAACCTTGAAATAAATGGCCATATCTTCGTCAAAAACTGCCCCATTTCAATTCTACAGGTGTTTTAAGAATTCACTTGATCTTTGAAACAAAACTGCATTAAAATAATTTGTCTTCCGACTCATCTAAGAAAGATATTAAGGGATATTCTTCGATAAATAGAAAATATATGGAAAGCATTAAATAGGGTCAACCTTGAAATAAATGGCCATATCTTCGTCAACAATTGCCCCATTTCAATTATAAAGGTGTTTTTAGAATTCACTCGATCTTTGGAACAAAACTGCATTAAAATAATTTGACTTCCGACTCATCTAAGAAAGATATTAAGGGATATTCTTCGATAAATAGAAAATATATGGAAAGCATTAAATAGGGTCTACCTTAAAATAAATGGCCATATCTTCGTCAAAAATTGCCCCATTTCAATTATAAAGGTGTTTTTAGAATTCACTCGATCTTTGGAACAAAACTGCATTAAAATAATTTGACTTCCGACTTATCTAAGACAGATATTAAGGGATATTCTTCGATAAATAGAAAATATATGGAGAGCATTAAATAGGGTCAACCTTGAAATAAATGGCCATATCTTCGTCAAAAATTGCCCCATTTCAATTATAAATGTGTTTTTAGAATTCACTCGATCTTTGGAACAAAACTGCATTAAAATAATTTGACTTCCGACTCATCTAAGAAAGATATTAAGGGATATTCTTCGATAAATAGAAAATATATGGAAAGCATTAAATAGGGTCTACCTTGAAATAAATGGCCATATCTTCGTCTAAAATTGCCCCATTTCAATTATAAAGATGTTTCTAGAATTCACTCGATCTTTGGAACAAAACTGCATTAAAATAACTTGACTTCCGACTCATCTAAGAAAGATATTAAGGGATATTCTTCGATAAATAGAAAATATATGGAAAGCATTAAATAGGATCTACCTTGAAATAAATGGCCATATCTTCGTCAAAAAATGCCCCATTTCAAATATAAAGGTGTTTTTAGAATTCACTCGATCTGTGGAACAAAACTGCATTAAAATAACTTGACTTCCGACTCATCTAAGAAAGATATTAAGGGATATTCTTCGATAAATAGAAAATATATGGAAAGCATTAAATAGGGTCTACCTTGAAATAAATGGCCATATCTTCGTCTAAAATTGCCCCATTTCAATTATAAAGGTGTTTCTAGAATTCACTCGATCTTTGGAACAAAACTGCATTAAAATAATTTGACTTCCGACTCATCTAAGAAAGATATTAAGGGATATTCTTCGATTAATAGAAAATATAAGCCAAACATTAAATAGGGTCAACCTTGAAATAAATGGCCATATCTTCGTCAAAAATTGCCCCATTTCAATTATAAAGGTGTTTTTAGAATTCACTCGATCTTTGGAACAAAACTGCATTAAAATAATTTGACTTCCGACTCATCTAAGAAAGATATTAAGGGATATTCTTCGATTAACAGAAAATATATGGAAAGCATTAAATAGGGTCTACCTTGAAATAAATGGCCATATCTTCGTCAAAAATTGCCCCATTTCAATTATAAAGGTGTTTTTAGAATTCACTCGATCTTTGGAACAAAACTGCATTAAAATAATTTGACTTCCGACTCATCTAAGAAAGATATTAAGGGATATTCTTCGATAAATAGAAAATATATGGAAAGCATTAAATAGGGTTTACCTTGAAATAAATGGCCATATCTTCGTCAAAAATTGCCCCATTTCAATTATAAAGGTGTTTTTAGAATTCACTCGATCTTTGAAACAAAACTGCATTAAAATAATTTGTCTTCCGAATCATCTAAGAAAGGTATTAAGGGATATTCTTCGATAAATAGAAAATATATGGAAAGCATTAAATAGGGTCTACCTTGAAATAAATGGCCATATCTTCGTCAAAAATTGCCCCATTTCAATTATAAAGGTGTTTTTAGAATTCACTCGATCTTTGAAACAAAACTGCATTAAAATAATTTGTCTTGCGACTCATCTAAGAAAGGTATTAAGGGATATTCTTCGATAAATAGAAAATATATGGAAAGCATTAAATAGGGTCTACCTTAAAATAAATGGCCATATCTTCGTCTAAAATTGCCCCATTTCAATTATAAAGGTGTTTTTAGAATTCACTCGATCTTTGGAACAAAACTGCATTAAAATAATTTGACTTCCGACTTATCTAAGACAGATATTAAGGGATATTCTTCGATAAATAGAAAATATATGGAAAGCATTAAATAGGGTCAACCTTGAAATAAATGGCCATATCTTCGTCAAAAATTGCCCCATTTCAATTATAAAGGTGTTTTTAGAATTCACTCGATCTTTGGAACAAAACTGCATTAAAATAATTTGACTTCCGACTCATCTAAGAAAGATATTAAGGGATATTCTTCGATAAATAGAAAATATATGGAAAGCATTAAATAGGGTCTACCTTGAAATAAATGGCCATATCTTCGTCTAAAATTGCCCCATTTCAATTATAAAGATGTTTCTAGAATTCACTCGATCTTTGGAACAAAACTGCATTAAAATAACTTGACTTCCGACTCATCTAAGAAAGATATTAAGGGATATTCTTCGATAAATAGAAAATATATGGAAAGCATTAAATGGGATCTACCTTGAATTAAATGGCCATATCTTCGTCAAAAAATGCCTCATTTCAAATATAAAGGTGTTTTTAGAATTCACTCGATCTGTGGAACAAAACTGCATTAAAATAACTTGACTTCCGACTCATCTAAGAAAGATATTAAGGGATATTCTTCGATAAATAGAAAATATATGGAAAGCATTAAATAGGGTCTACCTTGAAATAAATGGCCATATCTTCGTCTAAAATTGCCCCATTTCAATTATAAAAGTGTTTCTAGAATTCACTCGATCTTTGGAACAAAACTGCATTAAAATAACCTTGACTTCCGACTCATCTAAGAAAGATATTAAGGGGATATTTCTTCGATAATAGAAAATATAAGCCAAACATTAAATAGGGTCAACCTTGAAATAAATGGCCATATCTTCGTCAAAAATTGCCCCATTTCAATTATAAAGGTGTTTTTAGAATTCACTCGATCTTTGGAACAAAACTGCATTAAAATAATTTGACTTCCGACTCATCTAAGAAAGATATTAAGGGATATTCTTCGATTAACAGAAAATATATGGAAAGCATTAAATAGGGTCTACCTTGAAATAAATGGCCATATCTTCGTCAAAAATTGCCCCATTTCAATTATAAAGGTGTTTTTAGAATTCACTCAATCTTTGAAACAAAACTGCATTAAAATAATTTGACTTCCGACTCATCTAAGAAAGATATTAAGGGATATTCTTCGATAAATAGAAAATATATGGAAAGCATTAAATAGGGTCTACCTTGAAATAAATGGCCATATCTTCGTCAAAAATTGCCCCATTTCAATTATAAAGGTGTTTTTAGAATTCACTCGATCTTTGGAACAAAACTGCATTAAAATAATTTGACTTCCGACTCATCTAAGAAAGATATTAAGGGATATTCTTCGATTAATAGAAAATATATGGAAAGCATTAAATAGGGTCAACCTTGAAATAAATGGCCATATCTTCGTCAAAAATTGCCCCATTTCAATTATAAAGGTGTTTTTAGAATTCACTCGATCTTTGAAACAAAACTGCATTAAAATAATTTGACTTCCGACTCATCTAAGAAAGATATTAAGGGATATTCTTCGATAAATAGAAAATATATGCCAAAGCATTAAATAGGGTTTACCTTGAAATAAATGGCCATATCTTCGTCAAAAATTGCCCCATTTCAATTATAAAGGTGTTTTTAGAATTCACTCGATCTTTGGAACAAAACTGCATTAAAATAATTTGACTTCCGACTCATCTAAGAAAGATATTAAGGGATATTCTTCGATAAATAGAAAATATATGGAGAGCATTAAATAGGGTCTACCTTAAAATAAATGGCCATATCTTCGTCAAAAATTGCCCCATTTTAATTATAAAGATGTTTTTAGAATTCACTCGATCTTTGGAACAAAACTGCATTAAAATAATTTGACTTCCGACTTATCTAAGACAGATATTAAGGGATATTCTTCGATAAATAGAAAATATAAGGCAAAGCATTAAATAGGGTCAACCTTGAAATAAATGGCCATATCTTCGTCAAAAATTGCCCCATTTCAATTATAAAGGTGTTTTTAGAATTCACTCGATCTTTGGAACAAAACTGCATTAAAATAATTTGACTTCCGACTCATCTAAGAAAGATATTAAGGGATATTCTTCGATAAATAGAAAATATATGGAAAGCATTAAATAGGGTCAACCTTGAAATAAATGGCCATATCTTCGTCAAAAATTGCCCCATTTCAATTATAAAGGTGTTTTTAGAATTCACTCGATCTTTGAAACAAAACTGCATTAAAATAATTTGACTTCCGACTTATCTAAGACAGATATTAAGGGATATTCTTCGATAAATAGAAAATATATGGAAAGCATTAAATAGGGTCAACCTTGAAATAAATGGCCATATCTTCGTCAAAAATTGCCCCATTTCAATTATAAAGGTGTTTTTAGAATTCACTCGATCTTTGGAACAAAACTGCATTAAAATAATTTGACTTCCGACTCATCTAAGAAAGATATTAAGGGATATTCTTCGATAAATAGAAAATATATGGAAAGCATTAAATAGGATCTACCTTGAATTAAATGGACATATCTTCGTCAAAAAATGCCCCATTTCAATTATAAAGGTGTTTTTAGAATTCGCTCAATCTTTGAAACAAAACTGCATTAAAATAATTTGACTTCCGACTCATCTAAGAAAGATATTAAGGGATATTCTTCGATAAATAGAAAATATATGGAAAGCATTAAATAGGGTCAACCTTGAAATAAATGGCCATATCTTCGTCTAAAATTGCCCCATTTCAATTATAAATATGTTTCTAGAATTCACTCGATCTTTGGAACAAAACTGCATTAAAATAATTTGACTTCCGACTCATCTAAGAAAGATATTAAGGGATATTCTTCGATTAACAGAAAATATATGGAAAGCATTAAATAGGGTCTACCTTGAAATAAATGGCCATATCTTCGTCAAAAATTGCCCCATTTCAATTATAAAGGTGTTTTTAGAATTCACTCAATCTTTGAAACAAAACTGCATTAAAATAATTTGACTTCCGACTCATCTAAGAAAGATATTAAGGGATATTCTTCGATAAATAGAAAATATATGGAAAGCATTAAATAGGGTTTACCTTGAAATAAATGGCCATATCTTCGTCAAAAATTGCCCCATTTCAATTATAAAGGTGTTTTTAGAATTCACTCGATCTTTGAAACAAAACTGCATTAAAATAATTTATCTTCCGACTCATCTAAGACAGGGTATTAAGGGATATTCTTCGATTAATAGAAAATATAAGCCAAACATTAAATAGGGTCAACCTTGAAATAAATGGCCATATCTTCGTCAAAAATTGGCCCATTTCAATTATAAAGGTGTTTTTAGAATTCACTCGATCTTTGGAACAAAACTGCATTAAAATAATTTGACTTCCGACTCATCTAAGAAAGATATTAAGGGATATTCTTCGATAAATAGAAAATATATGGAAAGCATTAAATAGGGTCTACCTTGAAATAAATGGCCATATCTTCGTCAAAAAATGGCTCCATTTCAATTATAAAGGTGTTTTTAGAATTTACTCGATCTTTGAAATAAAACTGCGTTAAAATAACTTGACTTCCGACTCATCTAAGAAAGATATTAAGGGATATTCTTTGATTAACAGAAAATATTTGGAAAGTATTAAATAGGGTCTACCTTGAAATAAATGGCTATATCTTCGTCAAAAATTGCCCCATTTCAATTATAAAGGTGTTTTTAGAATTCACTCAATCTTTGGAACAAAACTGCATTAAAATAATTTGACTTCCGACTCATCTAAGAAAGATATTAAGGGATATTCTTCGATAAATAGAAAATATATGGAAAGCATTAAATAGGGTCTACCTTGAAATAAATGGCCATATCTTCGTCAAAAATTGCCCCATTTCAATTATAAAGGTGCTTTTAGAATTCACTCGATCTTTGGAACAAAACTGCATTAAAATAATTTGACTTCCGACTCAGCTAAGAAAGATATTGAGGGATATTCTTCGACAAATAGAAAATATATGGAAAGCATTAAATAGGGTCTACCTTGAAATAAATGGCCATATCTTCGTCAAAAATTGCCTCATTTCAATTATAAAGGTGTTTTTAGAATTCACTCGATCTTTGAAACAAAACTGCATTAAAATAATTCGACTTCCGACTTATTTAAAAAAATATTAAGGGATATTCTTTGATTAACAGAAAATATATGGAAAGTATTAAATAGGGTCTACCTTGAAATAAATGGCCATATCTTCGTCAAAAATTGCCCCATTTCAATTATAAAGGTGTTTTTAGAATTCACTCAATCTTTGAAACAAAACTGCATTAAAATAATTTGACTTCCGACTCATCTAAGAAAGATATTAAGGGATATTCTTCGATTAATAGAAAATATAAGCCAAACATTAAATAGGGTCAACCTTGAAATAAATGGCCATATCTTCGTCAAAAATTGCCCCATTTCAATTATAAAGGTGTTTTTAGAATTCACTCGATCTTTGAAACAAAACTGCAGTAAAATAATTCGACTTCCGACTCATCTAAGAAAGATATTAAGGGATATTCTTCGATTAATAGAAAATATAAGCCAAACATTAAATAGGGTCAACCTTGAAATAAATGGCCATATCTTCGTCAAAAACTGCCCCATTTCAATTATACAGGTGTTTTAAGAATTCACTCGATCTTTGAAACAAAACTGCATTAAAATAATTTGTCTTCCGACTCATCTAAGAAAGATATTAAGGGATATTCTTCGATAAATAGAAAATATATGGAAAGCATTAAATAGGGTCTACCTTGAAATAAATGGCCATATCTTCGTCAACAATTGCCCCATTTCAATTATAAAGGTGTTTTTAGAATTCACTCGATCTTTGAAACAAAACTGCATTAAAATAATTTATCTTCCGACTCATCTAAGAAAGGTATTAAGGGATATTCTTCGATAAATAGAAAATATATGGAGAGCATTAAATAGGGTCTACCTTAAAATACATGGCCATATCTTCGTCTAAAATTGCCCCATTTCAATTATAAAGATGTTTTTAGAATTTACTCGATCTTTGGAACAAAACTGCATTAAAATAATTTGACTTCCGACTTATCTAAGACAGATATTAAGGGATATTCTTTGATAAATAGAAAATATATGGAAAGCATTAAATAGGGTCTACCTTGAAATAAATGGCCATATCTTCGTCAAAAATTGCCCCATTTCAATTATAAAGGTGTTTTTAGAATTCACTCAATCTTTGGAACAAAACTGCATTAAAATAATTTGACTTCCGACTCATCTAAGAAAGATATTAAGGGATATTCTTCGATAAATAGAAAATATATGGAAAGCATTAAATAGGGTTTACCTTGAAATAAATGGCCATATCTTCGTCAAAAATTGCCCTATTTCAATTATAAAGGTGTTCTTAGAATTCACTCGATCTTTGAAACAAAACTGCATTAAAATAATTTGACTTCCGACTCATCTAAGAAAGATATTAAGGGATATTCTTCGATAAATAGAAAATATATGGAAAGCATTAAATAGGGTTTACCTTGAAATAAATGGCCATATCTTCGTCAAAAAATGCCCCATTTCAAATATAAAGGTGTTTTTAGAATTCACTCGATCTGTGGAATAGAACTGCATTAAAATAATTTGACTTCCGACTCATCTAAGAAAGATATTAAGGGATATTCTTCGATTAATAGAAAATATATGGAAAGCATTAAATAGGGTCAACCTTGAAATAAATGGCCATATCTTCGTCAAAAATTGCCCCATTTCAATTACAAAGGTGTTTTTAGAATTCGCTTGATCTTTGGAACAAAACTGCATTAAAATAATTTGACTTCCGACTCATCTAAGAAAGATATTAAGGGATATTCTTCGATTAACAGAAAATATAAGGAAAGCATTAAATAGGGTCTACCTTGAAATAAATGGCCATATCTTCGTCAAAAATTGCCCCATTTCAATTATAAAGGTGTTTTTAGAATTCACTCAATCTTTGGAACAAAACTGCATTAAAATAATTTGACTTCCGACTCATCTAAGAAAGATATTAAGGGATATTCTTTGATTAACAGAAAATATATGGAAAGCATTAAATAGGGTCTACCTTGAAATAAATGGCCATATCTTCGTCAAAAATTGCCCTATTTCAATTATAAAGGTGTTTTTAGAATTCACTCGATCTTTGGAACAAAACTGCATTAAAATAATTTGACTTCCGACTCATCTAAGAAAGATATTAAGGGATATTCTTCGATAAATAGAAAATATATGGAAAGCATTAAATAGGGTCTACCTTGAAATAAATGGCCATATCTTCGTCAAAAATTGCCCCATTTCAATTATAAAGGTGTTTTTAGAATTCACTCGATCTTTGAAACAAAACTGCATTAAAATAATTTGACTTCCGACTCATCTAAGAAAGATATTAAGGGATATTCTTCGATTAATAGAAAATATAAGCCAAACATTAAATAGGGTCAACCTTGAAATAAATGGCCATATCTTCGTCAAAAATTGCCCCATTTCAATTATAAAGGTGTTTTTAGAATTCACTCGATCTTTGGAACAAAACTGCATTAAAATAATTCGACTTCCGACTCATCTAAGAAAGATATTAAGGGATATTCTTCGATTAATAGAAAATATAAGCCAAACATTAAATAGGGTCAACCTTGAAATAAATGGCCATATCTTCGTCAAAAACTGCCCCATTTCAATTATACAGGTGTTTTAAGAATTCACTCGATCTTTGGAACAAAACTGCATTAAAATAATTTGACTTCCGACTCATCTAAGAAAGATATTAAGGGATATTCTTCGATAAATAGAAAATATATGGAAAGCATTAAATAGGGTCTACCTTGAAATAAATGGCCATATCTTCGTCAAAAATTGCCCCATTTCAATTATAAAGGTGTTTTTAGAATTCACTCGATCTTTGAAACAAAACTGCATTAAAATAATTTGACTTCCGACTCATCTAAGAAAGATATTAAGGGATATTCTTCGATAAATAGAAAATATATGGAAAGCATTAAATAGGGTCTACCTTGAAATAAATGGCCATATCTTCGTCAAAAATTGCCCCATTTCAATTATAAAGGTGTTTTTAGAATTCACTCGATCTTTGGAACAAAACTGCATTAAAATAATTTGACTTCCGACTCATCTAAGAAAGATATTAAGGGATATTCTTCGATTAACAGAAAATATATGGAAAGCATTAAATAGGGTCTACCTTGAAATAAATGGCCATATCTTCGTCAAAAATTGCCCCATTTCAATTATAAAGGTGTTTTTAGAATTCACTCGATCTTTGGAACAAAACTGCATTAAAATAATTTGACTTCCGACTCATCTAAGAAAGATATTAAGGGATATTCTTCGATAAATAGAAAATATATGGAAAGCATTAAATAGGGTCTACCTTGAAATAAATGGCCATATCTTCGTCAAAAATTGCCCCATTTCAATTATAAAGGTGTTTTTAGAATTCACTCGATCTTTGGAACAAAACTGCATTAAAATAATTTGACTTCCGACTCATCTAAAAAAGATATTAAGGGATATTCTTCGATTAATAGAAAATATATGGAAAGCATTAAATAGGGTCTACCTTGAAATAAATGGCCATATCTTCGTCAAAAATTGCCCCATTTCAATTATAAAGGTGTTTTTAGAATTCACTCGATCTTTGGAACAAAACTGCATTAAAATAATTTGACTTCCGACTCATCTAAGAAAGATATTAAGGGATATTCTTCGATTAACAGAAAATATATGGAAAGCATTAAATAGGGTCTACCTTGAATTAAATGGCCATATCTTCGTCAAAAATTGCCCCATTTCAAATATAAAGGTGTTTTTAGAATTCACTCGGTCTTTGAAACAAAACTGCATTAAAATAATTTGACTTCCGACTCAGCTAAGAAAGATATTAAGGGATATTCTTCGATAAATAGAAAATATATGGAAAGCATTAAATAGGGTCTACCTTGAAATAAATGGCCATATCTTCGTCAAAAATTGCCCCATTTCAATTATAAAGGTGTTTTTAGAATTCACTCGATCTTTGGAACAAAACTGCATTAAAATAATTTGACTTCCGACTCATCTAAGAAAGATATTAAGGGATATTCTTCGATAAATAGAAAATATATGGAAAGCATTAAATAGGGTCAACCTTGAAATAAATGGCCATATCTTCGTCAAAAATTGCCCCATTTCAATTATAAAGGTGTTCTTAGAATTCACTCGATCTTTGGAACAAAACTGCATTAAAATAATTTGACTTCCGACTCATCTAAGAAAGATATTAAGGGATATTCTTCGATAAATAGAAAATATATGGAAAGCATTAAATAGGGTCTACCTTGAAATAAATGGCCATATCTTCGTCAAAAATTGCCCCATTTCAATTATAAAGGTGTTTTTAGAATTCACTCGATCTTTGAAACAAAACTGCATTAAAATAATTCGACTTCCGACTCATCTAAAAAAGATATTAAGGGATATTCTTCGATTAACAGAAAATATATGGAAAGTATTAAATAGGGTCTACCTTGAAATAAATGGCCATATCTTCGTCAAAAATTGCCCCATTTCAATTATAAAGGTGTTTTTAGAATTCACTCGATCTTTGGAACAAAACTGCATTAAAATAATTCGACTTCCGACTCATCTAAGAAAGATATTAAGGGATATTCTTCGATAAATAGAAAATATAAGGCAAACATTAAATAGGGTCAACCTTGAAATAAATGGCCATATCTTCGTCAAAAACTGCCCCATTTCAATTATACAGGTGTTTTAAGAATTCACTCGATCTTTGGAACAAAACTGCATTAAAATAATTTGACTTCCGACTCATCTAAGAAAGATATTAAGGGATATTCTTCGATAAATAGAAAATATATGGATAGCATTAAATAGGGTCTACCTTGAAATAAATGGCCATATCTTCGTCAAAAATTGCCCCATTTCAATTATAAAGGTGTTTTTAGAATTCACTCGATCTTTGAAATAAAACTGCATTAAAATAATTTGACGTTCGACTCATCTAAGAAAGGTATTAAGGGATATTCTTCGATAAATAGAAAATATATTGAAAGCATTATATAGGGTCTACCTTGAAATAAATGGCCATATCTTCGTCAAAAATTTCTCCATTTCAATTATAAAGGTGTTTTTAGAATTCACTCAGTCTTTGGAACAAAACTGCGTTAAAATAATTTGACTTCCGACTCATCTAAGAAAGATATTAAGGGATATTCTTCGATTAACAGAAAATATATGGAAAGCATTAAATAGGGTCTACCTTGAAATAAATGGCCATATCTTCGTCAAAAATTGTCCCATTTCAATTATAAAGGTGTTTTTAGAATTCGCTCGATCTTTGGAACAAAACTGCATTAAAATAATTTGACTTCCGACTCAGCTAAGAAAGATATTGAGGGATATTCTTCGACAAATAGAAAATATATGGAAAGCATTAAATAGGCTCTACCTTGAAATAAATGGCCATATCTTCGTCAAAAATTGCCCCATTTCAATTATAAAGGTGTTTTTAGAATTCACTCGATCTTTGAAACAAAACTGCATTAAAATAATTTGACTTCCGACTTATCTAAAAAAGATATTAAGGGATATTCTTTGATTAACAGAAAATATATGGAAAGTATTAAATAGGGTCTACCTTGAAATAAATGGCCATATCTTCGTCAAAAATTGCCCCATTTCAATTATAAAGGTGTTTTTAGAATTCGCTCGATCTTTGGAACAAAACTGCATTAAAATAATTTGACTTCCGACTCATCTAAGAAAGATATTAAGGGATATTCTTCGATTAACAGAAAATATATGGAAAGCATTAAATAGGGTCTACCTTGAAATAAATGGCCATGTCTTCGTCAAAAATTGCCCCATTTCAATTATAAAGGTGTTTTTAGAATTCACTCGATCTTTGAAACAAAACTGCGTTAAAATAATTTGACTTCCGACTCAGCTAAGAAAGATATTGAGGGATATTCTTCGATAAATAGAAAATATATTGAAAGCATTAAATATGGTCTACCTTGAAATAAATGGCCATATCTTCGTCAAAAATTGCCCTATTTCAATTATAAAGGTGTTTTTAGAATTCACTCGATCTTTGAAACAAAACTGCCTTAAAATAATTTGACTTTCGACTCATCTTAGAAAGGTATTAAGGGATATTCTTCGATTAACAGAAAATATATGGAAAGCATTAAATAGGGTCAACCTTGAAATAAATGGCCATATCTTCGTCAAAAATTGCCCCATTTCAATTATAAAGGTGTTTTTAGAATTCACTCGATCTTTGAAACAAAACTGCATTAAAATAATTTGACTTCCGACTCATCTTAGAAAGGTATTAAGGGATATTCTTCGATAAATAGAAAATATATGGAAAGCATTAAATAGGGTCTACCTTGAAATAAATGGCCATGTCTTCGTCAAAAATTGCCCCATTTCAATTATAAAGGTGTTTTTAGAATTCGCTCGATCTTTGGAACAAAACTGCATTAAAATAATTTGACTTCCGACTCATCTAAGAAAGATATTAAGGGATATTCTTCGATTAACAGAAAATATATGGAAAGCATTAAATAGGGTCTACCTTGAAATAAATGGCCATATCTTCGTCAAAAATTGCCCCATTTCAATTATAAAAGTGTTTTTAGAATTCACTCGATCTTTGAAACAAAACTGCATTAAAATAATTTGACTTCCGACTCAGCTAAGAAAGATATTAAGGGATATTCTTCGATAAATAGAAAATATATTGAAAGCATTAAATAGGGTCTACCTTGAAATAAATGGCCATATCTTCGTCAAAAATTGCCCCATTTCAATTATAAAGGTGTTTTTAGAATTCACTCAATCTTTGAAACAAAACTGCCTTAAAATAATTTGACTTTCGACTCATCTTAGAAAGGTATTAAGGGATATTCTTCGATAAATAGAAAATATATGGAAAGCATTGAATAGGGTCTACCTTGAAATAAATGGCCATATCTTCGTCTAAAATTGCCCCATTTCAATTATAAAGATGTTTCTAGAATTCACTCGATCTTTGGAACAAAACTGCATTAAAATAACTTGACTTCCGACTCATCTAAGAAAGATATTAAGGGATATTCTTCGATAAATAGAAAATATATGGAAAGCATTAAATAGGATCTACCTTGAAATAAATGGCCATATCTTCGTCTAAAATTGCCCCATTTCAATTATAAAGGTGTTTTTAGAATTCACTCAATCTTTGGAACAAAACTGCATTAAAATAATTTGACTTCCGACTCATCTAAGAAAGATATTAAGGGATATTCTTCGATTAATAGAAAATATAAGCCAAACATTAAATAGGGTCAACCTTGAAATAAATGGCCATATCTTCGTCAATAATTGCCCCATTTCAATTATGAAGGTGTTTTTAGAATTCACTCGATCTTTGGAACAAAACTGCATGAAAATAATTTGACTTCCGACTCATCTAAGAAAGATATTAAGGGATATTCTTCGATTAACAGAAAATATATGGAAAGCATTAAATAGGGTCTACCTTGAAATAAATGGCCATATCTTCGTCAAAAATTGCCCCATTTCAATTATAAAGGTGTTTTTAGAATTCACTCGATCTTTGGAACAAAACTGCATTAAAATAATTTGACTTCCGACTCATCTAAGAAAGATATTAAGGGATATTCTTTGATTAACAGAAAATATATGGAAAGCATTAAATAGGGTCTACCTTGGAAATAAATGGCCATATCTTCGTCAAAAATTGCCCTATTTCAATTATAAAGGTGTTTTTAGAATTCACTCGATCTTTGAAACAAAACTGCATTAAAATAATTTGACTTCCGACTCACCTAAGAAAGATATTAAGGGATATTCTTCGATAAATAGAAAATATATGGAAAGCATTAAATAGGGTTTACCTTGAAATAAATGGCCATATCTTCGTCAAAAATTGCCCCATTTCAATTATAAAGGTGTTTTTTAGAATTCACTGGATCTTTGGAACAAAACTGCATTAAAATAATTTGTCTCATGACTCATCTAAGAAAGATATTAAGGGATATTCTTCGATTAATAGAAAATATAAGCCAAACATTAAATAGGGTCAACCTTGGAAATAAATGGCCATATCTTCGTCAAAAACTGCCCCATTTCAATTATACAGGTGTTTTAAGAATTCACTCGATCTTTGGAACAAAACTGCATTAAAATAATTTGACTTCCGACTCATCTAAGAAAGATATTAAGGGATATTCTTCGATAAATAGAAAATATATGGAAAGCATTAAATAGGGTCTACCTTGAAATAAATGGCCATATCTTCGTCTAAAATTGCCCCATTTCAATTATAAAGGTGTTTTTAGAATTCACTCAATCTTTGGAAACAAAACTGCATTCAAATAATTTGACTTCCGACTCATCTAAGAAAGATATTAAGGGATATTCTTCGATTAATAGAAAATATAAGCCAAACATTAAATAGGGTCAACCTTGAAATAAATGGCCATATCTTCGTCAAAAATTGCCGCATTTCAATTATAAAGGGTGTTTTTAGAATTCACTCGATCTTTGGAACAAAACTGCGTTAAAATAATTTGACTTCCGACTCATCTAAGAAAGATATTAAGGATATTCTTCGATTAACAGAAAATATATGGAAAGCATTAAATAGGGTCTACCTTGAAATAAATGGCCATATCTTCGTCAAAAATTGCCCCATTTCAATTATAAAGGTGTTTTTAGAATTCACTCGATCTTTGGAACAAAACTGCATTAAAACAATTT
>NW_025062568.1:0-1617 GCF_018153295.1 Drosophila grimshawi | reverse complement strand
GGATATTCTTCGATAAATTGAAAATATATGGAAAGCATTAAATAGGGTCTGCCTTGAAATAAATGGCCATATCTTCGTCAAAAATTGCCCCATTTCAATTATAAAGGTGTTTTTAGAATTCACTCGATCTTTGGAACAAAACTCTGCATTAAAATAATTTGACTTCCGACTCATCTAAGAAAGATATTAAGGAGATATTCTTCGATAAATAGAAAATATATGGAAAAGCATTAAATAGGGTCTACCTTGAAATAAATGGCCATATCTTCGTCAAAAATTGCCCCATTTCAATTATAAAGGTGTTTTTAGAATTCACTCGATCTTTGGAACAAACTGCATTAAAATAATTTGACTTCCGACTCATCTAAGAAAGATATTAAGGGATATTCTTCGATTAATAGAAAATATAAACCAAACATTAAATAGGGTCAACCTTGAAATAAATGGCCATATCTTCGTCAAAAATTGCCCCATTTCAATTATAAAGGTGTTTTTAGAATTCACTCGATCTTTGGAACAAAACTGCATTAAAATAATTTGACTTCCGACTCATCTAAGAAAGATATTAAAGGGATATTCTTCGATAAATAGAAAATATATGGAAAGCATTAAATAGGGTCTACCTTGAAATAAATGGCCATATCTTCGTCAAAAATTGCCCCATTTCAATTATAAAGGTGTTTTTAGAATTCACTCGATCTTTGGAACAAAACTGCATTAAAATAATTTGACTTCCGACTCATCTAAGAAAGATATTAAGGGATATTCTTCGATAAATAGAAAATATATGGAAAGCATTAAATAGGGTCTACCTTGAAATAAATGGCCATATCTTCGTCAAAAATTGCCCCATTTCAATTATAAAGGTGTTTTTAGAATTCACTCGATCTTTGGAACAAAACTGCATTAAAATAATTTGACTTCCGACTCATCTAAGAAAGATATTAAGGGATATTCTTCGATAAATAGAAAATATATGGAAAGCATTAAATAGGGTCTACCTTGAAATAAATGGCCATATCTTCGTCAAAAATTGCCCCATTTCAATTATAAAGGTGTTTTTAGAATTCACTCGATCTTTGGAACAAAACTGCATTAAAATAATTTGACTTCCGACTCATCTAAGAAAGATATTAAGGGATATTCTTCGATTAATAGAAAATATATGGAAAGCATTAAATAGGGTCTACCTTGAAATAAATGGCCATATCTTCGTCAAAAATTGCCCCATTTCAATTATAAAGGTGTTTTTAGAATTCCTCGATCTTTGGAACAAAACTGCATTAAAATAATTTGACTTCCGACTCATCTAAGAAGATATTAAGGGATATTCTTCGATAAATAGAAAATATATGGAAAGCATTAAATAGGGTCTACCTTGAAATAAATGGCCATATCTTCGTCAAAAATTGCCCCATTTCAATTATAAAGGTGTTTTTAGAATTCACTCGATCTTTGGAACAAAACTGCATTAAAATAATTTGACTTCCGACTCATCTAAGAAAGATATTAAGGGATATTCTTCGATAAATAGAAAATATATGGAAAGCATTAAATAGGGTCTACCTTGAAATAAATGGCCATATCTTCGTCAAAAATTGCCCCATTTCAATTATA
>NW_025062567.1:0-10772 GCF_018153295.1 Drosophila grimshawi | reverse complement strand
ACTGCATTAAAATAATGTGACTTCCGACTCATCTAAAAAAGATATTAAGGGATATTCTTCGATAAATAGAAAATATATGGAAAGCATTAAATAGGGTCTACCTTGAAATAAATGGCCATATCTTCGACAAAAATTGCCCCATTTCAATTATAAAGGTGTTTTTAGAATTCACTCGATCTTTGGAAGAAAACTGCATTAAAATAATTTGACTTCCGACTCATCTAAGAAAGATATTAAGGGATATTCTTGATAAATAGAAAATATATGGAAAGCATTAAATAGGGTCTACCTTGAAATAAATGGCCATATCTTCGTCAAAAATTGCCCCACTTCAATTATAAAGGTGTTTTTAGAATTCGCTTAATCTTTGAAACAAAACTGCATTAAAATAATTTGACTTCCGACTCATCTAAGAAAGATATTAAGGGATATTCTTCGATAAATTGAAAATATATGGAAAGCATTAAATAGGGTCTACCTTGAAATAAATGGCCATATCTTCGTCAAAAATTGCCCCACTTCAATTATAAAGGTGTTTTTAGAATTCGCTTAATCTTTGAAACAAAACTGCATTAAAATAATTGGACTTCCGACTCATCTAAAAAAGATATTAAGGGATATTCGATAACTAGAAAATATATTGAAAGCATTAAATAGGGTCTACCTTGAAATAAATGGCCATATCTTCGTCAAAAATTGCCCCACTTCAATTATAAAGGTGTTTTTAGAATTCGCTTAATCTTTGAAACAAAACTGCATTAAAATAATTTGACTTCCGACTCATCTAAGAAAGATATTAAGGGATATTCTTCGATAAATAGAAAATATATGGAAAGCATTAAATAGGGTCTACCTTGAAATAAATGGCCATATCTTCGTCAAAAATTGCCCCATTTCAATTATAAAGGTGTTTTTAGAATTCACTTGATCTTTGGAATAAAACTGCATTAAAATAATTTGACTTCCGACTCATCTAAAAAAGATAATAAGGGATATTCTTCGATAAATAGAAAATATATGGAAAGCATTAAATAGGGTCTACCTTGAAATAAATCGCCATATCTTCGTCAAAAATTGTCCCACTTCAATTATAAAGGTGTTTTTAGAATTCGCTTAATCTTTGAAACAAAACTGCATTAAAATAATTTGACTTCCGACTCATCTAAGAAAGATATTAAGGGATATTCTTCGATAAATTGAAAATATATGGAAAGCATTAAATAGGGTCTACCTTGAAATAAATGGCCATATCTTCGTCAAAAATTGCCCCATTTCAATTATAAAGGTGTTTTTAGAATTCACTCGATCTTTGGAAGAAAACTGCATTAAAATAATTTGACTTCCGACTCATCTAAGAAAGATATTAAGGGATATTCGATAAATAGAAAATATATGGAAAGCATTAAATAGGGTCTACCTTGAAATAAATGGCCATATCTTCGTCAAAAATTGCCCCACTTCAATTATAAAGGTGTTTTTAGAATTCGCTTAATCTTTGAAACAAAACTGCATTAAAATAATTTGACTTCCGACTCATCTAAAAAAGATATTAAGGGATATTCGATAAATAGAAAATATATGGAAAGCATTAAATAGGGTCTACCTTGAAATAAATGGCCATATCTTCGTCAAAATTGCCCACTTCAATTATAATGTGTTTTTAGATTCGCTCATCTTTGAACAAACTGCATTAAAATAATGTGACTTCCGACTCATCTAAAAAAGATATTAAGGGATATTCTTCGATAAATAGAAAATATATGGAAAGCATTAAATAGGGTCTACCTTGAAATAAATGGCCATATCTTCGACAAAAATTGCCCCATTTCAATTATAAAGGTGTTTTTAGAATTCACTCGATCTTTGGAACAAAACTGCATTAAAATAATTTGACTTCCGACTCATCTAAGAAAGATATTAAGGGATATTCGATAAATAGAAAATATATGGAAAGCATTAAATAGGGTCTACCTTGAAATAAATGGCCATATCTTCGTCAAAAATTGCCCCACTTCAATTATAAAGGTGTTTTTAGAATTCGCTTAATCTTTGACACAAAACTGCATTAAAATAATTTGACTTCCGACTCATCTAAGAAAGATATTAAGGGATATTCTTCGATAAATTGAAAATATATGGAAAGCATTAAATAGGGTCTACCTTGAAATAAATGGCCATATCTTCGTCAAAAATTGCCCCACTTCAATTATAAAGGTGTTTTTAGAATTCGCTTAATCTTTGAAACAAAACTGCATTAAAATAATTTGACTTCCGACTCATCTAAAAAAGATATTAAGGGATATTCGATAACTAGAAAATATATTGAAAGCATTAAATAGGGTCTACCTTGAAATAAATGGCCATATCTTCGTCAAAAATTGCCCCACTTCAATTATAAAGGTGTTTTTAGAATTCGCTTAATCTTTGAAACAAAACTGCATTAAAATAATTTGACTTCCGACTCATCTAAGAAAGATATTAAGGGATATTCTTCGATAAATAGAAAATATATGGAAAGCATTAAATAGGGTCTACCTTGAAATAAATGGCCATATCTTCGTCAAAAATTGCCCCATTTCAATTATAAAGGTGTTTTTAGAATTCACTTGATCTTTGGAATAAAACTGCATTAAAATAATTTGACTTCCGACTCATCTAAAAAAGATAATAAGGGATATTCTTCGATAAATAGAAAATATATGGAAAGCATTAAATAGGGTCTACCTTGAAATAAATCGCCATATCTTCGTCAAAAATTGCCCCACTTCAATTATAAAGGTGTTTTTAGAATTCGCTTAATCTTTGAAACAAAACTGCATTAAAATAATTTGACTTCCGACTCATCTAAAAAAGATATTAAGGGATATTCTTCGATAAATTGAAAATATATGGAAAGCATTAAATAGGGTCTACCTTGAAATAAATGGCCATATCTTCGTCAAAAATTGCCCCATTTCAATTATAAAGGTGTTTTTAGAATTCACTCGATCTTTGGAAGAAAACTGCATTAAAATAATTTGACTTCCGACTCATCTAAGAAAGATATTAAGGGATATTCGATAAATAGAAAATATATGGAAAGCATTAAATAGGGTCTACCTTGAAATAAATGGCCATTTCTTCGTCAAAAATTGCCCCACTTCAATTATATAGGTGTTTTTAGAATTCGCTTAATCTTTGAAACAAAACTGCATTAAAATAATTGGACTTTCGACTCATCTACAAAAGATATTAAGGGATATTCTTCGATAAATAGAAAATATATGGAAAGCATTAAATAGGGTCTACCTTGAAATAAATGGCCATATCTTCGTCAAAAATTGCCCCACTTCAATTATAAAGGTGTTTTTAGAATTCACTTGATCTTTGGAACAAAACTGCATTAAAATAATTTGACTTCCGACTCATCTAAAAAAGATATTAAGGGATATTCTTCGATAAATAGAAAATATATGGATTATATAATAGCATTAAATAGGGTCTACCTTGAAATAAATAGCCATATCTTCGTCTAAAATTGACCCACTTCAATTATAAA
Source organism: Drosophila grimshawi (assembly GCF_018153295.1). Taxonomy (NCBI): domain Eukaryota; kingdom Metazoa; phylum Arthropoda; class Insecta; order Diptera; family Drosophilidae; genus Drosophila; species Drosophila grimshawi. The sequence continues at coordinate 7,234 of NW_025062567.1, read as the reverse complement.
GGTGTTTTTAGAATTCGCTTAATCTTTGAAACAAAACTGCATTAAAATAATTTGACTTCCGACTCATCTAAAAAAATATTAAGGGATATTCTTCGATAAATAGAAAATATATGGAAGGCATTAAATAGGGTCTACCTTGAAATAAATGGCCATATCTTCGTCAAAAATTGCCCCATTTCAAGTATAAAGGTGTTTTTAGAATTCACTCGATCTTTGGAAGAAAACTGCATTAAAATAATTTGACTTCCGACTCATCTAAGAAAAATATTAAGGGATATTCTTTGATAAATAGAAAATATATGGAAAGCGTTAAATAGGGTCTACCTTGAAATAAATGGCCATATCTTCGTCAAAAATTGCCCCATTTCAATTATAAAGGTGTTTTTAGAATTCACTCAATCTTTGGAACAAAACTGCATTAAAATAATTTGACTTCCGACTCACCTAAGAAAGATATTAAGGGATATTCGATAAATAGAAAATATATGGAAAGCATTAAATAGGGTCTACCTTGAAATAAATGGCCATATCTTCGTTAAAAATTGCCCCATTTCAATTATAAAGGTGTTTTTAGAATTCGCTTAATCTTTGAAACAAAACTGCATTAAAATAATTTGACTTCCGACTCATCTAAAAAATATATTAAGGGATATTCTTCGATAAATAGAAAATATATGGAAAGCATTAAATAGGGTCTACCTTGAAATAAATGGCCATATCTTCGTCAAAAATTGCCCCACTTCAATTATAAAGGTGTTTTTAGAATTCGCTTAATCTTTGAAACAAAACTGCATTAAAATAATGTGACTTCCGACTCATCTAAAAAAGATATTAAGGGATATTCTTCGATAAATAGAAAATATATGGAAAGCATTAAATAGGGTCTACCTTGAAATAAATGGCCATATCTTCGACAAAAATTGCCCCATTTCAATTATAAAGGTGTTTTTAGAATTCGCTCGATCTTTGAAAGAAAACTGCATTAAAATAATTTGACTTCCGACTCATCTAAGAAAGATATTAAGGGATATTCGATAAATAGAAAATATATGGTATGCATTAAATAGGGTCTACCTTGAAATAAATGGCCATATCTTCGTCAAAAATTGCCCCACTTCAATTATAAAGGTGTTTTTAGAATTCGCTTAATCTTTGAAACAAAACTGCATTAAAATAATTTGACTTCCGACTCATCTAAGAAAGATATTAAGGGATATTCTTCGATAAATAGAAAATATATGGAAAGCATTAAATAGGGTCTACCTTGAAGTAAATGCCCATATCCTCGTCAAAAATTGCCCCATTTCAATTATAGAGGTGTTTTTAGAATTCACTTGATCTTAATAAACAAACTGCAGTAAAATAATTTGACTTCCGACTCATCTAAGAAAGATATTAAGGGATATTCTTCGATAAATAGAAAATATATGGAAAGCATTAAATAGGGTCTACCTTGAAATAAATGGCCATATCTTCATCTAAAATTGCCCAATTTCAATTATAAAGGAGTTTTTAGAATTCACTTAATCTTTGGAACAAAACTGCATTAAAATAATTTGACTTCCGACTCATCTAAGAAAGATATTAAGGGATATTCTTCGATAAATAGAAAATATATGGAAAGCATTAAATAGGGTCTACCTTGAAATAAATGGCCATATCTTCATCTAAAATTGCCCAATTTCAATTATAAGGGTGTTTTTAGAATTCACTTGATCTTTGGAACAAAACTGCATTAAAATAATTTGACTTCCGACTCATCTAACAAAGATATTAAGGGATATTCTTCGATAAATAGAAAATATATGGAAAGCATTAAATAGGGTCTACCTTGAAGTAAATGCCCATATCTTCGTCAAAAATTGCCCCATTTCAATTATAAAGGTGTTTTTAGAATTCGCTCGATCTTTGGAACAAAACTGCATTAAAATAATTTGACTTCCGACTCATCTAAGAAAGATATTAAGGGATATTCTTCGATAAATAGAAAATGTATGGAAAGCATTAAATAGGGTCTACCTTGAAATAAATGGCCATATCTTCATCTAAAATTGCCCAATTTCAATTATAAAGGTGTTTTTAGAATTCACTCGCTCTTTGGAACAAAACTGCATTAAAATAATTTGACTTCCGACTCATCTAAAAAAGATATTAAGGGATATTCTTCGATAAATAGAAAATATATGGAAAGCATTAAATAGGGTCTACCTTGAAATAAATGGCCATATCTTCGTCAAAAATTGCCCCATTTCAATTATAAAGGTGTTTTTAGAATTCACTTGATCTTTGGAATAAAACTGCATTAAAATAATTTGACTTCCGACTCATCTAAAAAAGATAATAAGGGATATTCTTCGATAAATAGAAAATATATGGAAAGCATTAAATAGGGTCTACCTTGAAATAAATCGCCATATCTTCGTCAAAAATTGTCCCACTTCAATTATAAAGGTGTTTTTAGAATTCGCTTAATCTTTGAAACAAAACTGCATTAAAATAATTTGACTTCCGACTCATCTAAGAAAGATATTAAGGGATATTCTTCGATAAATTGAAAATATATGGAAAGCATTAAATAGGGTCTACCTTGAAATAAATGGCCATATCTTCGTCAAAAATTGCCCCATTTCAATTATAAAGGTGTTTTTAGAATTCACTCGATCTTTGGAACAAAACTGCATTAAAATAATTTGACTTCCGACTCATCTAAGAAAGATATTAAGGGATATTCGATAAATAGAAAATATATGGAAAGCATTAAATAGGGTCTACCTTGAAATAAATGGCCATTTCTTCGTCAAAAATTGCCCCACTTCAATTATATAGGTGTTTTTAGAATTCGCTTAATCTTTGAAACAAAACTGCATTAAAATAATTGGACTTCCGACTCATCTAAAAAAGATATTAAGGGATATTCTTCGATAAATAGAAAATATATGGATAGCATTAAATAGGGTCTACCTTGAAATAAATGGCCATATCTTCGTCAAAAATTGCCCCATTTCAACTATAAAGGTGTTTTTAGAATTCACTCGATCTTTGGAACAAAACTGCATTAAAATAATTTGACTTTCGACTCATCTAAGAAAGATATTAAGGGATATTCTTCGATAAATTGAAAATATATGGAAAGCATTAAATAGGGTCTACCTTGAAATAAATGGCCATATCTTCGTCAAAAATTGCCCCATTTCAATTATAAAGGTGTTTTTAGAATTCGCTTAATCTTTGAAACAAAACTGCATTAAAATAATTTGACTTCCGACTCATCTAAAAAATATATTAAGGGATATTCTTCGATAAATAGAAAATATATGGAAAGCATTAAATAGGGTCAACCTTGAAATAAATGGCCATATCTTCGTCAAAAATTGCCCCATTTCAATTATAAAGGTGTTTTTAGAATTCACTCGATCTTTGGAAGAAAACTGCATTAAAATAATTTGACTTCCGACTCATCTAAGAAAAATATTAAGGGATATTCTTTGATAAATAGAAAATATATGGAAAGCGTTAAATAGGGTCTACCTTGAAATAAATGGCCATATCTTCGTCAAAAATTGCCCCATTTCAATTATAAAGGTGTTTTTAGAATTCACTCGATCTTTGGAACAAAACTGCATTAAATTAATTTGACTTCCGACTCATCTAAGAAAGATATTAAGGGATATTCGATAAATAGAAAATATATGGAAAGCATTAAATAGGGTCTACCTTGAATTAAATGGCCATATCTTCGTTAAAAATTGCCCCATTTCAATTATAAAGGTGTTTTTAGAATTCGCTTAATCTTTGAAACAAAACTGCATTAAAATAATTTGACTTCCGACTCATCTAAAAAAGATATTAAGGGATATTCTTCGATAAATAGAAAATATATGGAAAGCATTAAATAGGGTCTACCTTGAAATAAATGGCCATATCTTCGTCAAAAATTGCCCCACTTCAATTATAAAGGTGTTTTTAGAATTCGCTTAATCTTTGAAACAAAACTGCATTAAAATAATGTGACTTCCGACTCATCTAAAAAAGATATTAAGGGATATTCTTCGATAAATAGAAAATATATGGAAAGCATTAAATAGGGTCTACCTTGAAATAAATGGCCATATCTTCGACAAAAATTGCCCCATTTCAATTATAAAGGTGTTTTTAGAATTCACTCGATCTTTGAAAGAAAACTGCATTAAAATAATTTGACTTCCGACTCATCTAAGAAAGATATTAAGGGATATTCGATAAATAGAAAATATATGGTATGCATTAAATAGGGTCTACCTTGAAATAAATGGCCATATCTTCGTCAAAAATTGCCCCACTTCAATTATAAAGGTGTTTTTAGAATTCGCTTAATCTTTGAAACAAAACTGCATTAAAATAATTTGACTTCCGACTCATCTAAAAAGAGATATTAAGGGATATTCTTCGATAAATAGAAAATATATGGAAAGCATTAAATAGGGTCTACCTTGAAATAAATGGCCATATCTTCGTCAAAAATTGCCCCACTTCAATTATAAAGGTGTTTTTAGAATTCGCTTAATCTTTGAAACAAAACTGCATTAAAATAATTTGACTTCCGACTCATCTAAGAAAGATATTAAGGGATATTCTTCGATAAATAGAAAATATATGGAAAGCATTAAATAGGGTCTACCTTGAAATAAATGGCCATATCTTCGTTAAAAACTGCCCCATTTCAATTAAAAAAGTGTTTTTAGAATTCACTTGATCTTTGGAACAAAACTGCATTAAAATAATTTGACTTCCGACTCATCTAAGAAAGATATTAAGGGATATTCTTCGATAAATAGAAAATATATGGAAAGCATTAAATAGGGTCTACCTTGAAATAAATGGCCATATCTTCGTCAAAAATTGCCCAATTTCAATTATAAAGGTGTTTTTAGAATTCACTCGATCTTTGGAACAAAACTGCATTAAAATAATTTGACTTCCGACTCATCTAAGAAAGATATTAAGGGATATTCGATAAATAGAAAATATATGGAAAGCATTAAATAGTGTCTACCTTGAAATAAATGGCCATATCTTCGTCAAAAATTGCCCCATTTCAATTATAAAGGTGTTTTTAGAATTCGCTCGATCTTTGGAACAAAACTGCATTAAAATAATTTGACTTCCGACTCATCTAAGAAAGATATTAAGGGATATTCTTCGATAAATAGAAAATGTATGGAAAGCATTAAATAGGGTCTACCTTGAAATAAATGGCCATATCTTCATCTAAAATTGCCCAATTTCAATTATAAAGGTGTTTTTAGAATTCGCTCGATCTTTGGAACAAAACTGCATTAAAATAATTTGACTTCCGACTCATCTAAGAAAGATATTAAGGGATATTCTTCGATTAATAGAAAATATAAGGAAAGCATTAAATAGGGTCAACCTTGAAATAAATGGCCCTATCTTCGTCAAAAATTGCCCCATTTCAATTATAAAGGTGTTTTTAGAATTCGCTTGATCTTTGGAATAAAACTGCATTAAAATAATTTGACTTCCGACTCATCTAAAAAAGATATTAAGGGATATTCTTCGATAAATAGAAAATATATGGAAAGCATTAAATAGGGTCTACCTTGAAATAAATGGCCATATCTTCGTCAAAAATTGTCCCACTTCAATTATAAAGGTGTTTTTAGAATTCGCTTAATCTTTGACACAAAACTGCATTAAAATAATTTGACTTCCGACTCATCTAAGAAAGATATTAAGGGATATTCTTCGATAAATTGAAAATATATGGAAAGCATTAAATAGGGTCTACCTTGAAATAAATGGCCATATCTTCGTCAAAAATTGCCCCATTTCAATTATAAAGGTGTTTTTAGAATTCACTCAATCTTTGGAAGAAAACTGCATTAAAATATATTGACTTCCGACTCATCTAAGAAAGATATTAAGGGATATTCTTCGATAAATAGAAAATATATGGAAAGCATTAAATAGGGTCTACCTTGAAATAAATGGCCATTTCTTCGTCAAAAATTGCCCCATTTCAATTATAAAGGTGTTTTTAGAATTCGCTTAATCTTTGAAACAAAACTGCATTAAAATAATTTGACTTCCGACTCATCTAAAAAAGATATTAAGGGATATTCTTCGATAAATAGAAAATATATGGAAAGCATTAAATAGGGTCTACCTTGAAATAAATGGCCATATCTTCGTCAAAAATTGCCCCATTTCAACTATAAAGGTGTTTTTAGAATTCACTTGATCTTTGGAACAAAACTGCATTAAAATAATTTGACTTCCGACTCACCCAAGAAAGATATTAAGGGATATTCGATAAATAGAAAATATATGGAAAGCATTAAATAGGGTCTACCTTGAAATAAATGGCCATATCTTCGTCAAAAATTGCCCCATTTCAATTATAAAGGTGTTTTTAGAATTCACTTGATCTTTGGAACAAAACTGCATTAAAATAATTTGACTTCCGACTCATCTAAAAAAGATATTAAGGGATATTCTTCGATAAATAGAAAATATATGGATTATATAATAGCATTAAATAGGGTCTACCTTGAAATAAATGGCCATATCTTCGTCAAAAATTGCCCCACTTCAATTATAAAGGTGTTTTTAGAATTCGCTTAATCTTTGAAACAAAACTGCATTAAAATAATTTGACTTCCGACTCATCTAAATAAGATATTAAGGGATATTCTTCGATAAATAGAAGATATATGGAAAGCATTAAATAGGGTCTACCTTGAAATAAATGGCCATATCTTCGTCAAAAATTGCCCCATTTCAATTATAAAGGTGTTTTTAGAATTCACTTGATCTTTGGAACAAAACTGCATTAAAATAATTTGACTTCCGACTCATCTAAGAAAGATATTAAGGGATATTCTTCGATAAATAGAAAATATATGGAAAGCATTAAATAGGGTCTACCTTGAAATAAATGGCCATATCTTCGTCAAAAATTGCCCCACTTCAATTATAAAGGTGTTTTTAGAATTCGCTTAATCTTTGGAAACAAAACTGCATTAAAATAATTTGACTTCCGACTCATCTAAAAAAGATATTAAGGGATATTCGATAAATAGAAAATATATGGAAAGCATTAAATAGGGTCTACCTTGAAATAAATGGCCATATCTTCGTCAAAAATTGCCCCACTTCAATTATAAAGGTGTTTTTAGAATTCGCTTAATCTTTGAAACAAAACTGCATTAAAATAATGTGACTTCCGACTCAT
>NW_025062566.1:0-118545 GCF_018153295.1 Drosophila grimshawi | reverse complement strand
CCATTTCAATTATAAAGGTGTTTTTAGGATTCGCTCGATCTTTGGAACAAAACTGCATTAAAATAATTTGACTTCCGACTCATCTAAGAAAGATATTAAGGGATATTCTTTGATCAACAGAAAATATATGGAAAGCATTAAATAGGGTCTACCTTGAAATAAATGGCCATATCTTCGTCTAAATTGCCCCATTTCAATTATAAATGTGTTTTTAGAATTCACTTGATCTTTGGAACAAAACTGCATTAAAATAATTTGACTTCCGACTCATCTAAGAAAGATATTAAGGGATATTCCTTGATCAACAGAAAATATATGGAAAGCATTCAATAGGGTCTACCTTGAAATAAATGGCCATATCTTCGTCTATAATTGCCCCATTTCAATTATAAAGGTGTTTTTAGAATTCACTCGATTTTTGGAACAAAACTGCATCAAAATAACTTGACTTCCGACTCATCTAAGAAAGATATTAAGGGATATTCTTCGATTAATAGAAAATATAGGCCAAACATTAAATAGGGTCAACCTTGAAATAAATGGCCATATCTTCGTCTAAAATTGCCCCATTTCAATTATAAAGGTGTTGTTAGGATTCGCTCGATCTTTGGAACAAAACTGCATTAAAATAATTTGATTTCCGACTCATCTAAGAAAGATATTAAGGGATATTCTTCGATAAATAGAAAATATAAGGAAAGCATTAAATAGGGTCAACCTTGAAATAAATGGCCATATCTTCGTCTAAAATTGCCCCATTTCAATTATGAAGGTGTTTTTAGAATTAACTCAATCTTCGGAACAAAACTGCTTTAAAATAATTTGACTTCCGTTTCATCTAAGAAATATATTAAGGGATATTCTTCGATTAATAGAAAATATAAGCCAAACATTAAATAGGGTCAACCTTGAAATAAATGGTCATATCTTCGTCAAAAATTGCCCCATTTCAATTATAAAGGTGTTTTTAGAATTCACTTGATCTTTGGAACAAAACTGCATTAAAATAATTTGACTTCCGACTCATCTAAGAAAGATATTAAGGGATATTCTTCGATAAATAGAAAATATATGGAAAGCATTAAATAGGGTCTACCTTGAAATAAATGGCTATATCTTCGTCTAAAATTGCCCCATTTCAATTATAAAGGTGTTTTAAGAATTCACTCGATCTTTGGAACAAAACTGCATTAAAATAATTTGACTTCCGACTCATCTAAGAAAGATATTAAGGGATATTCTTGATCAACAGAAAATATATGGAAAGCATTAAATAGGGTCTACCTTGAAATAAATGGTCATATCTTCGTCAAAAATTGCCCCATTTCAATTATAAAGATGTTTTTAGAATTCACTCGATCTCTGGAACAAAACTGCATTTAAATAATTTGACTTCCGACTCATCTAAGAAACATATTAAGGGATATTCTTCGATAAATAGAAAATATAAGGAAAGCATTAATTAGGGTCTACCTTGAAATAAATGGCCATATCTTTGTCTAAAATTGCCCCATTTCAATTATAAAGGTGTTTTTAGAATTCACTCGATCTTTGGAACAAAACTGCATTAAAATAATTTGACTTCCGACTCATCTAAGAAAGATATTAAGGGATATTCTTTGATTAATAGAAAATATAAGCCAAACATTAAATAGAGTCTACCTTGAAATAAATGGCCATATCTTCGTCTAAAATTGCCCCATTTCAATTATAAAGGTGTTTTTAGAATTCACTTGATCTTTGAAACAAAACTGCATTGAAATAATTTGATTTCCGGCTCATCTAAGACAGATATTAAGGGATATTCTTCGATAAATAGAAAATATATGGAAAGCATTAAATAGGCTCTACCTTGAAATAAATGGCTATATCTTCGTCTAAAATTGCCCCATTTCAATTATAAAGGTGTTTTTAGAATTCACTCGATCTTTGGAACAAAACTGCATTAAAATAATTTGACTTCCGACTCATCTAAGAAAGATATTAAGGAATATTCTTTGATCAACATAAAATATATGGAAAGCATTAAATAGGGTCTACCTTGAAATAAATGGCCATATCTTCGTCAAAAATTGCCCCATTTCCATTATAAAGGTGTTTTTAGAATTCACTCGATCTTTGGAACAAAACTGCATTAAAATAATTTGACTTCCGACTCATCTAAGAAAGATATTAAGGGATATTCTTCGATTAATAGAAAATATAAGCCAAACATTAAATAGGGTCAACCTTGAAATAAATGGCCATATCTTCGTCTAAATTGCCCCATTTCAATTATAAAGGTGTTTTTAGAATTCACTCGATCTTTGGAACAAAACTGCATTAAAATAATTTGACTTCCGACTCATGTAAGAAATATATTAAGGGATGATTCTTTGATCAATAGAAAATATATGGAAAGCATTAAATAGGGTCTACCTTGAAATAAATGGCCATATCTTCGTCTAAAATTGCCCCATTTCAATTATAAAGGTGTTTTTTGAATTTGCTAGATCTTTGGAACAAAACTGCATTAAAATAATTTGACTTCCGACTCATCTAAGAAAGATATTAAGGGATATTCTTCGATAAATAGAAAATATAAGGAAAGCAGTAAATAGGGTCAACCTTGAAATAAATGGCCATATCTTCGTCTAAAATTACCCCATTTCAACTATAAAGGTGTTTTTAGGATTCGCTCGATCTTTGGAACAAAACTGCATTAAAATAATTTGACTTCCGACTCATCTAAGAAAGATATTAAGGGATATTCTTTGATCAACAGAAAATATATGGAAAGCATTAAATAGGGTCTACCTTGAAATAAATGGCCATATCTTCGTCAAAAATTGCCCCATTTCAATTATAAAGATGTTTTTAGAATTCACTCGATCTTTGGAACAAAACTGCATTAAAATAATTTGACTTCCGACTCATCTAAGAAACATATTAAGGGATATTCTTCGATAAATAGAAAATATATGGAAAGCATTAAATAGGGTCTACCTTGAAATAAATGGCCATATCTTCGTCTAAAATTGCCCCATTTCAATTATAAAGGTGTTTTTAGAATTCACTCAATCTTTGGAACAAAACTGCATTAAAATAATTTGACTTCCGACTCATCTAAGAAAGATATTAAGGGATGTTCTTCGATTAATAGAAAATATAAGCCAAACATTAAATAGGGTCAACCTTGAAATAAATGGCCATATCTTCGTCAAAAATTGCCCCATTTCAATTATAAAGATGTTTTTAGAATTCACGTCGATCTTTGAAACAAAACTGCATTGAAATAATTTGATTTCCGACTCATCTAAGAAAGATATTAAGGGATATTCTTCGATAAATAGAAAATATATGGAAAGCATTAAATAGGGTCTACCTTGAAATAAATGGCCATATCTTCGTCTAAAATTGCCCCATTTCAATTATAAAGGTGTTTTTAGAATTCACTCGATCTTTGGAACAAAACTGCATTAAAATAATTTGACTTCCGACTCATCTAAAAAAGATATTAAGGAATATTCTTTGATCAACATAAAATATAAGGCAAAGCATTAAATAGGGTCTACCTTGAAATAAATGGCCATATCTTCGTCAAAAATTGCCCCATTTCAATTATAAAGGTGTTTTTAGAATTCACTCGATCTTTGGAACAAAACTGCATTAAAATAATTTGACTTCCGACTCATCTAAGAAAGATATTAAGGGATATTCTTCGATTAGTAGAAAATATAAGGAAAGCATTAAATAGGGTCTACCTTGAAATAAATGGCCATATCTTCGTCTAAAATTGCCCCATTTCAATTATATAGGTGTTTTTAGAATTCACTCGATCTTTGGAAACAAAACTGCATTAAAATAATTTGACTTCCGACTCATCTAAGAAAGATATTAAGGAATATTCTTTGATCAACATAAAATATATGGAAAGCATTAAATAGGGTCTACCTTGAAATAAATGGCCATATCTTCGTCTAAAATTGCCCCATTTCAATTATAAAGATGTTTTTAGAATTCACTCGATCTTTGGAACAAAAACTGCATTAAAATAATTTGACTTCCGACTCATCTAAGAAAGATATTAAGGGATATTCTTCGATCAATAGAAAATATAAGGAAAACATTAAATAGGGTCAACCTTGAAATAAATGGCCATATCTTCGTCTAAAATTGCCCCATTTCAATTATAAATGTGTTTTTAGAATTCACTCGATCTTTGGAACAAAACTGCATTAAAATAATTTGACTTCCGACTCATCTAAGAAAGATATTAAGGGTGATTCTTTGATTAATAGAAAATATAAGGAAAGCATTAAATAGGGTCTACCTTGAAATAAATGGCCATATCTTCGTCTAAAATTGCCCCATTTCAATTATAAAGGTGTTTTTTGAATTCGCTAGATCTTTGGAACAAAGCTGCATTAAAATAATTTGATTTCCGACTCATCTAAGAAAGATATTAAGGGATATTCTTCGATAAATAGAAAATATATGGAAAGCAGTAAATAGGGTCTACCTTGAAATAAATGGCCATATCTTCGTCAAAAATTACCCCATTTAAACTATAAAGGTGTTTTTAGGATTCGCTCGATCTTTGGAACAAAACTGCATTAAAATAATTTGACTTCCGACTCATCTAAGAAAGATATTAAGGAATATTCTTTGATCAACAGAAAATATATGGAAAGCATTAAATAGGGTCTACCTTGAAATAAATGGCCATATCTTCGTCAAAAATTGCCCCATTTCAATTATAAAGATGTTTTTAGAATTCACTCGATCTTTGGAAGAAAACTGCATTAAAATAATTTGACTTCCGACTCATCTAAGAAACATATTAAGGGATATTCTTCGATAAATAGAAAATATATGGAAAGCATTAAATAGGGTCTACCTTGAAATAAATGGCCATATCTTTGTCTAAAATTGCCCCATTTCAATTATAAAGGTGTTTTTAGAATTCACTCGATCTTTGGAACAAAACTGCATTAAAATAATTTGACTTCCGACTCATCTAAGAAAGATATTAAGGGATATTCTTCGATTAATAGAAAATATAAGCCAAACATTAAATAGGGTCAACCTTGAAATAAATGGCCATATCTTCGTCTAAAATTGCACCATTTCAATTATATAGGTGTTTTTAGAATTTACGTAATCTTTGAAACAAAACTGCATTGAAATAATTTGATTTCCGACTCATCTAAGAAAGATATTAAGGGATATTCTTCGATGAATAGAAAATATATGGAAAGCATTAAATAGGGTCTACCTTGAAATAAATGGCTATATATTCGTCTAAAATTGCCCCATTTCAATTATAAAGGTGTTTTTAGAATTCACTCGATCTTTGGAACAAAACTGCATTAAAATAATTTGACTTCCGACTCATCTAAAAAAGATATTAAGGAATATTCTTTGATCAACATAAAATATATGGAAAGCATTAAATAGGGTCTACCTTGAAATAAATGGCCATATCTTCGTCAAAAATTGCCCCATTTCAATTATAAAGATGTTTTTAGAATTCACTCGATCGTTGGAACAAAACTGCATTAAAATAATTTGACTTCCGACTCATCTAAGAAAGATATTAAGGGATATTCTTCGATTAGTAGAAAATATAAGCCAAACATTAAATAGGGTCAACCTTGAAATAAATGGCCATATCTTCGTCTAAATTGCCCCATTTCAATTATAAATGTGTTTTTAGAATTCACTCGATCTTTGGAACAAAACTGCATTAAAATAATTTGTTTTCCGACTCATCTAAGAAAGATATTAAGGGATATTCTTCGATGAATAGAAAATATATGGAAAGCATTAAATAGGGTCTACCTTGAAATAAATGGCTATATATTCGTCTAAAATTGCCCCATTTCAATTATAAAGGTGTTTTTAGAATTCACTCGATCTTTGGAACAAAACTGCATTAAAATAATTTGTTTTCCGACTCATCTAAGAAATATATTAAGGGATATTCTTCGATCAATAGAAAATATATGGAAAACATTAAATAGGGTCTACCTTGAAATAAATGGCCATATCTTCGTCAAAAATTGCCCCATTTCAATTATAAAGGTGTTTTTAGAATTCACTTGATCTTTGGAACAAAACTGCATTAAAATAATTTGACTTCCGACTCATCTAAGAAAGATATTAAGGGATATTCTTCGATTAATAGAAATTATAAGCCAAACATTAAATAGGGTCAACCTTGAAATAAATGGCCATATCTTCGTCTACATTTGCCCAATTTAAATTATAAAGGTGTTTTTAGAATTCACTTGATCTTTGGAACAAAACTGCATTAAAATAATTTGACTTCCGACTCATCTAAGAAAGATATTAAGGGATATTCTTCGATCAATAGAAAATATATGGAAAACATTAAATAGGGTCTACCTTGAAATAAATGGCCATATCTTCGTCAAAAATTGCCCCATTTCAATTATAAAGGTGTTTTTAGAATTCACTTGATCTTTGGAACAAAACTGCATTAAAATAATTTGACTTCCGACTCATCTAAGAAATATATTAAGGGAGATTCTTTGATCAACAGAAAATATATGGAAAGCATTAAATAGGGTCTACCTTGAAATAAATGGCCATATCTTCGTCTACAATTGCCCCATTTCAATTAAAAATGTGTTTTTTGAATTCACTTGATCTTTGAAACAAAGCTGCATTAAAATAATTTGATTTCCGACTCATCTAAGAAAGATATTAAGGGATATTCTTCGATGAATAGAAAATATAAGGAAAGAATTAAATAGGGTCTACCTTGAAATAAATGGCCATATCTTCGTCTAAATTGCCCCATTTCAATTATAAATGTGTTTTTAGAACTCACTCGATCTTTGGAACAAAACTGCATAAAAATAATTTGACTCCGACTCATCTAAGAAAAGATATTAAGGGAGATTCTTTGATCAACAGAAAATATATGGAAAGCATTAAATAGGGTCTACCTTGAAATAAATGGCCATATCTTTGTATAAAATTGCCCCATTTCAATTATAAAGGTGTTTTTAGGATTCGCTCGATCTTTGGAACAAAACTGCTTTAAAATAATTTGACTTCCGACTCATCTAAGAAAGATATTAAGGGATATTCCTTGATCAACAGGAAATATATGGAAAGCATTAAATAGGGTCTACCTTGAAATAAATGGCCATATCTTCGTCAAAAATTGCCCCATTTCAATTATAAAGGTGTTTTTTGAATTCACTTGATCTTTGGAACAAAGCTGCATTAAAATAATTTGATTTGCGACTTATCTAAGAAAGATATTAAGGGATATTCTTCGATAAATAGAAAATATAAGGAAAGCATTAAATAGGGTCAACCTTGAAATAAATGGCCATATCTTCGTCTAAAATTGCCCCATTTATATTATAAAGGTGTTTTTAGAATTCACTTGATCTTTGAAACAAAACTGCATCAAAATAACTTGACTTCCGACTCATCTAAGAAAGATATTAAGGGATATTCTTTGATCAACAGAAAATATATGGAAAGCATTAAATAGGGTCTACCTTGAAATAAATGGCCATATCTTCGTCTATAATTGCCCCATTTCAATTATAAAGGTGTTTTTAGAATTCACTCGATCTTTGGAACAAAACTGCATTAAAATAATTTGACTTCCGACTCATCTAAGAAAGATATTAAGAGATATTCTTCGATTAATAGAAAATAGAAGCCAAACATTAAATAGGGTCAACCTTGAAATAAATGGCCATATCTTTGTCTAAAATTGCCCCATTTCAATTATAAAGATGTTTTTAGAATTCGCTCGATCTTTGGAACAAAACTGCATTAAAATAATTTGATTTCCGACTCATCTAAGAAAGATATTAAGGGATATTCTTCGATAAATAGAAAATATAAGGAAAGCAGTAAATAGGGTCAACCTTGAAATAAATGGCCATATCTTCGTCTAAAATTGCCCCATTTCAATTATGAAGGTGTTTTTAGAATTAACTCAATCTTCGGAACAAAACTGCTTTAAAATAATTTGACTTCCGACTCATCTAAGAAAGATATTAAGAGATATTCTTCGATTAATAGAAAATAGAAGCCAAACATTAAATAGGGTCAACCTTGAAATAAATGGCCATATCTTTGTCTAAAATTGCCCCATTTCAATTATAAAGATGTTTTTAGAATTCGCTCGATCTTTGGAACAAAACTGCATTAAAATAATTTGACTTCCGACTCATCAAAGAAAGATATCAAGGGATATTCTTTGATCAACAGAAAATATGTGGAAAGCATTAAATAGGGTCTACCTTGAAATAAATGGCCATATCTTCGTCAAAAATTGCCCCATTTCAATTATAAAGGTGTTTTTAGAATTCACTTGATCTTTGGAACAAAACTGCATTAAAATAATTTGACTTCCGACTCATCTAAGAAACATATTAAGGGATATTCTTCGATAAATAGAAAATATATGGAAAGCATTAAATAGGGTCTACCTTGAAATAAATGGCCATATCTTCGTCAAAAATTGCCCCATTTTAATTATAAAGGTGTTTTAAGAATTCACTCGATCTTTGGAACAAAACTGCATTAAAATAATTTGACTTCCGACTCATCTAAGAAAGATATTAAGGAATATTCTTCGATCAACAGAAAATATATGGAAAGCATTAAATAGGGTCTACCTTGAAATAAATGGCCATATCTTCGTCAAAAATTGCCCCATTTCAATTATAAAGATGTTTTTAGGATTCACTCGATCTCTGGAACAAAACTGCATTTAAATAATTTGACTTCCGACTCATCTAAGAAACATATTAAGGGATATTCTTCGATAAATAGAAAATATAAGGAAAGCATTAAATAGGGTCAACCTTGAAATAAATGGCCATATCTTCGTCTAAAATTGCCCCATTTCAATTATGAAGGTGTTTTTAGAGTTAACTCAATCTTCGGAACAAAACTGCTTTAAAATAATTTGACTTTCGACTCATCTAAGAAATATATTAAGGGATATTCTTCGATTAATAGAAAATATATGGCAAACATTGAATAGGTCAACCTTGAAATAAATGGCCATATCTTCGTCTCAAATTGCCATATTTCAAATATAAAGGTATTTTTAGGATTCGCTCGATCTTTGGAACAAAACTGCATTAAAATAATTTGACTTCCGACTCATCAAAGAAAGATATCAAGGGATATTCTTTGATCAACAGAAAATATGTGGAAAGCAATAAATAGGGTCTACCTTGAAATAAATGGCCATATCTTCGTCTCAAATTGCCATATTTCAAATATAAAGGTATTTTTAGAATTTACTTGATCTTTGGAACAAAACTGCATTAAAATAATTTGACTTCCGACTCATCTAAGAAACATATTAAGGGATATTCTTCGATAAATAGAAAATATATGGAAAGCATTAAATAGGGTCTACCTTGAAATAAATGGCTATATCTTCGTCTAAAATTGCCCCATTTTAATTATAAAGGTGTTTTAAGAATTCACTCGATCTTTGGAACAAAACTGCATTAAAATAATTTGACTTCCGACTCATCTAAGAAAGATATTAAGGAATATTCTTTGATCAACAGAAAATATATGGAAAGCATTAAATAGGGTCTACCTTGAAATAAATGGTCATATCTTCGTCAAAAATTGCCCCATTTCAATTATAAAGATGTTTTTAGAATTCACTCGATCTCTGAAACAAAACTGCATTTAAATAATTTGACTTCCGACTCATCTAAGAAACATATTAAGGGATATTCTTCGATAAATAGAAAATATATGGAAAGCATTAAATAGGGTCTACCTTGAAATAAATGGCCATATCTTTGTCTAAAATTGCCCCATTTCAATTATAAAGGTGTTTTTAGAGTTCACTTGATCTTTGGAACAAAATTGCATTAAAATAATTTGACTTCCGACTCATCTAAGAAAGATATTAAGGGATATTCTTTGATTAATAGAAAATATAAGCCAAACATTAAATAGGGTCAACCTTGAAATAAATGGCCATATCTTCGTCTAAAATTGCACCATTTCAATTATATAGGTGTTTTTAGAATTTACGTAATCTTTGAAACAAAACTGCATTGAAATAATTTGATTTCCGGCTCATCTAAGACAGATATTAAGGGATATTCTTCGATGAATAGAAAATATATGGAAAGCATTAAATAGGTCTACCTTGAAATAAATGGCCATATCTTCGTCAAAAATTGCCCCATTTCAATTATATAGGTGTTTTTAGAATTCACTCGATCTTTGGAACAAAACTGCATTAAAATAATTTGACTTCCGACTCATCTAAGAAAGATATTAAGGAATATTCTTTGATCAACATAAAATATATGGAAAGCATTAAATAGGGTCTACCTTGAAATAAATGGCCATATCTTCGTCAAAAATTGCCCCATTTCCATTATAAAGATGT
The DNA here is from genome assembly GCF_018153295.1 of Drosophila grimshawi. Classification (NCBI taxonomy): domain Eukaryota; kingdom Metazoa; phylum Arthropoda; class Insecta; order Diptera; family Drosophilidae; genus Drosophila; species Drosophila grimshawi. The sequence continues at coordinate 108,131 of NW_025062566.1, read as the reverse complement.
TTTTAGAATTCACTCGATCTTTGGAACAAAACTGCATTAAAATAATTTGACTTCCGACTCATCTAAGAAAGATATTAAGGGATATTCTTCGATTAGTAGAAAATATAAGCCAAACATTAAATAGGGTCAACCTTGAAATAAATGGCCATATCTTCGTCTAAATTGCCCCATTTCAATTATAAATGTGTTTTTAGAATTCACTCGATCTTTGGAACAAAACTGCATTAAAATAATTTGACTTCCGACTCATGTAAGAAATATATTAAGGGTGATTCTTTGATCAATAGAAAATATATGGAAAGCATTAAATAGGGTCTACCTTGAAATAAATGGCCATATCTTCGTCTAAAATTGCCCCATTTCAATTATAAAGGTGTTTTTTGAATTTGCTAGATCTTTGGAACAAAGCTGCATTAAAATAATTTGATTTCCGACTCATCTAAGAAAGATATTAAGGGATATTCTTTGATAAATAGAAAATATAAGGAAAGCAGTAAATAGGGTCAACCTTGAAATAAATGGCCATATCTTCGTCTAAAATTACCCCATTTAAACTATACAGGTGTTTTTAGGATTCGCTCGATCTTTGGAACAAAACTGCATTAAAATAATTTGACTTCCGACTCATCTAAGAAAGATATTAAGGAATATTCTTTGATCAACAGAAAATATATGGAAAGCATTAAATAGGGTCTACCTTGAAATAAATGGCCATATCTTCGTCAAAAATTGCCCCATTTCAATTATAAAGATGTTTTTAGAATTCACTCGATCTTTGGAAGAAAACTGCATTAAAATAATTTGACTTCCGACTCATCTAAGAAACATATTAAGGGATATTCTTCGATAAATAGAAAATATATGGAAAGCATTAAATAGGGTCTACCTTGAAATAAATGGCCATATCTTTGTCTAAAATTGCCCCATTTCAATTATAAAGGTGTTTTTAGAATTCACTCGATCTTTGGAACAAAATTGCATTAAAATAATTTGACTTCCGACTCATCTAAAAAAGATATTAAGGGATATTCTTCGATTAATAGAAAATATAAGCCAAACATTAAATAGGGTCAACCTTGAAATAAATGGCCATATCTTCGTCTAAAATTGCACCATTTCAATTATATAGGTGTTTTTAGAATTTACGTAATCTTTGAAACAAAACTGCATTGAAATAATTTGATTTCCGACTCATCTAAGAAAGATATTAAGGAATATTCTTCGATGAATAGAAAATATATGGAAAGCATTAAATAGGGTCTACCTTGAAATAAATGGCTATATATTCGTCTAAAATTGCCCCATTTCAATTATAAAGGTGTTTTTAGAATTCACTCGATCTTTGGAACAAAACTGCATTAAAATAATTTGACTTCCGACTCATCTAAAAAAGATATTAAGGAATATTCTTTGATCAACATAAAATATATGGAAAGCATTAAATAGGGTCTACCTTGAAATAAATGGCCATATCTTCGTCAAAAATTGCCCCATTTCAATTATAAAGATGTTTTTAGAATTCACTCGATCGTTGGAACAAAACTGCATTAAAATAATTTGACTTCCGACTCATCTAAGAAAGATATTAAGGGATATTCTTCGATTAGTAGAAAATATAAGCCAAACATTAAATAGGGTCAACCTTGAAATAAATGGCCATATCTTCGTCTAAATTGCCCCATTTCAATTATAAATGTGTTTTTAGAATTCACTCGATCTTTACAACAAAACTGCATTAAAATAATTTGACTTCCGACTCATCTAAGAAATATATTAAGGGAGATTCTTTGATCAACAGAAAATATATGGAAAGCATTAAATAGGGTCTACCTTGAAATAAATGGCCATATCTTCGTCTAAAATTGCCCCATTTCAATTATAAAGGTGTTTTTTGAATTCACTTGATCTTTGGAACAAAACTGCATTAAAATAATTTGATTTCCGACTCATCTAAGAAACATATTAAGGGATATTCTTCGATAAATAGAAAATATAAGGAAAGCAGTAAATAGGGTCAACCTTGAAATAAATGGCCATATCTTCGTCTAAAATTGCCCCATTTAAATTATAAAAGAGTTTTTAGGATTCGCTCGACCTTTGGAACAAAACTGCATTAAAATAATTTGATTTCCGACTCATATAAGAAAGATATTAAGGGATATTCTTCGATAAATAGAAAATATAAGGAAAGCAGTAAATAGGGTCAACCTTGAAATAAATGGCCATATCTTCGTCTAAAATTGCCCCATTTCAATTATGAAGGTGTTTTTAGAATTTACTCAATCTTTGGAACCAAACTGCTTTAAAATAATTTGACTTCCGACTCATCTAAGAAAGATATTAAGGGATATTCTTCGATAAATAGAAAATATATGGAAAGCATTAAATAGGGTCTACCTTGAAATAAATGGCAATATCTTTGTCTAAAATTGCCCCATTTCAATTATAAAGGTGTTTTTAGAATTCACTCGATCTTTGGAACAAAACTGCATTAAAATAATTTGACTTCCGACTCATCTAAGAAAGATATTAAGGGATATTCTTCGATAAATAGAAAATATATGGAAAGCATTAAATAGGCTCTACCTTGAAATAAATGGCCATATCTTCGTCTAAAATTGCACCATTTCAATTATGAAGGTGTTTTTAGAATTGACTCAATCTTTGAAACAAAACTGCATTAAAATAATTTGACTTCCGACTCATCTAAGAAAGATATTAAGGGATATTCTTCGATAAATAGAAAATATATGGAAAGCATTAAATAGGCTCTACCTTGAAATAAATGGCTATATCTTCGTCTAAAATTGCCCCATTTCAATTATAAAGGTGTTTTTAGAATTCACTCGATCTTTGGAACAAAACTGCATTAAAATAATTTGACTTCCGACTCATCTAAAAAGATATTAAGGAATATTCTTTGATCAACATAAAATATATGGAAAGCATTAAATAGGGTCTACCTTGAAATAAATGGCCATATCTTCGTCAAAAATTGCCCCATTTCAATTATAAAGATGTTTTTAGAATTCACTCGATCGTTGGAACAAAACTGCATTAAAATAATTTGACTTCCGACTCATCTAAGAAAGATATTAAGGGATATTCTTCGATTAGTAGAAAATATAAGCCAAACATTAAATAGGGTCAACCTTGAAATAAATGGCCATATCTTCGTCAAAAATTGCCCCATTTCAATTATAAAGGTGTTTTTAGAATTCACTTGATCTTTGGAACAAAACTGCATTAAAATAATTTGACTTCCGACTCATCTAAGAAATATATTAAGGGAGATTCTTCGATAAATAGAAAATATAAGGAAAGCAGTAAATAGGGTCAACCTTGAAATAAATGGCCATATCTTCGTCTAAAATTGCCCCATTTAAATTATAAAGGTGTTTTTAGGATTCGCTCGATCTTTGGAACAAAACTGCATTAAAATAATTTGATTTCCGACTCATCTAAGAAAGATATTAAGGGATATTCTTCGATAAATAGAAAATATAAGGAAAGCAGTAAATAGGGTCAACCTTGAAATAAATGGCCATATCTTCGTCTAAAATTGCCCCATTTCAATTATAGAGGTGTTTTTGAATTCACTTGATCTTTGGAACAAAACTGCATTAAAATAATTTGATTTCCGACTCATCTAAGAAAGATATTAAGGGATATTCTTCGATAAATAGAAAATATAAGGAAAGCAGTAAATAGGGTCAACCTTGAAATAAATGGCCATATCTTCGTCTAAAATTGCCCCATTTAAATTATAAAGGTGTTTTTAGGATTCGCTCGATCTTTGGAACAAAACTGCATTAAAATAATTTGATTTCCGACTCATCTAAGAGAGATATTAAGGGATATTCTTCGATAAATAGAAAATATAAGGAAAGCAGTAAATAGGGTCAACCTTGAAATAAATGGCCATATCTTCGTCTAAAATTGCCCCATTTCAATTATGAAGATGTTTTTAGAATTTACTCAATCTTCGGAACAAAACTGCTTTAAAATAATTTGACTTCCGACTCATCTAAGAAATATATTAAGGGATATTCTTCGATTAATAGAAAATATAAGCCAAACATTAAATAGGGTCAACCTTGAAATAAATGGCCATATCTGCGTATAAAATTGCCCCATTTCAATTATAGAGGTGTTTTTAGAATTCACTCGATCTTTGGAACAAAACTGCATTAAAATAATTTGACTTCCGACTCATCTAAGAAAGATATCAAGGGATATTCTTTGATCAACAGAAAATATATGGAAAGCATTAAATAGGGTCTACCTTGAAATAAATGGCCAAATCTTCGTCAAAAATTGCCCCATTTCAATTATAAAGGTGTTTTTAGAATTCACTTGATCTTTGGAACAAAACTGCATTAAAATAATTTGACTTCCGACTCATCTAAGAAACATATTAAGGGATATTCTTCGATAAATAGAAAACATATGGAAAGCATTAAATAGGGTCTACCTTGAAATAAATGGCCATATCTTTGTCTAAAATTGCAACATTTCAATTATGAAGGTGTTTTTAGAGTTCACTCGTTCTTTGGAACAAAACTGCATTAAAATAATTTGACTTTCGACTCATCTAAGAAAGATATTAAGGGATATTCTTCGATTAATAGAAAATATAAGCCAAACATTAAATAGGGTCAACCTTGAAATAAATGGCCATATCTTCGTCTTAAATTGCCCCATTTCAATTATATAGGTGTTTTTAGAATTTACGTAATCTTTGAAACAAAACTGCATTGAAATAATTTGATTTCCGACTCATCTAAGAAAGATATTAAGGGATATTCGATAAATAGAAAATATATGGAAAGCATTAAATAGGGTCTACCTTGAAATAAATAGCCATATCTTCGTCAAAAATTGCCCCATTTCAATTATAAAGAAGTTTTTAGAATTCGCTCGATCTTTGGAACAAAACTGCATTAAAATAATTTGACTTCCGACTCATCTAAGAAAGATATTAAGGGATATTCTTCGATAAATAGAAAATATATGGAAAGCATTAAATAGGGTCAACCTTGAAATAAATGGCCATATCTTCGTCTAAATTGCCCCATTTCAATTATAAATGTGTTTTTAGAATTCACTCGATCTTTGGAATGAAACTGCATTAAAATAATTTGACTTCCGACTCATCTAAGAAATATATTAAGGGAGATTCTTTGATCAACAGAAAATATAAGCCAAGCATTAAATAAGGTCTACCTTGAAATAAATGGCCATATCTTCGTCAAAAATTGCCCCATTTCAATTATAAAGGTGTTTTTAGAATTCACTTGATCTTTGGAACAAAGCTGCATTAAAATAATTTGACTTCCGACTCATCTAAGAAAGATATTAAGGGATATTCGATAAATAGAAAATATATTGAAAGCATTAAATAGGGTCAACCTTGAAATAAATGGCCATATCTTCGTCTAAAATTGCCCCATTTAAATTATAAAGATGTTTTTAGAATTCACTCGATCTTTGGAACAAAACTGCATTAAAATATTTTGACTTCCGACTCATCTAAGAAAGATATTAAGGGATATTCTTCGATTAATAGAAAATATAAGCCAAGCATTAAATAGGGTCAACCTTGAAATAAATGGCCATATCTTCGTCTAAATTGCCCCATTTCAATTATAAATGTGTTTTTAGAATTTGCTCGATCTTTGGAACAAAACTGCATTAAAATAATTTGACTTCCGACTCATCTAAGAAATATATTAAGGGAGATTCTTTGATCAACAGAAAATATATGGAAAGCATTAAATAGGGTCTACCTTGAAATAAATGGCTATATCTTCGTCTAAAATTGCCCCATTTCAATTATAAAGGTGTTCTTTGAATTCACTTGATCTTTGGAACAAAGCTGCATTAAAATAATTTGATTTCCGACTCATCTAAGAAAGATATTAAGGGATATTCTTCGATAAATAGAAAATATATGGAAAGCATTAAATAGGGTCTACCTTGAAATAAATGGCCATATCTTCGTCTAAAATTGCCCCATTTAAATTATAAAGGTGTTTTTGGAATTCACCTGATCTTTGAAACAAAACTGCATTAAAATAATTTGATTTCCGACTCATCTAAGAAACATATTAAGGGATATTCTTCGATTAATAGAAAATATAAGCCAAACATTAAATAGGGTCAACCTTGAAATAAATGGTCATATCTTCGTCTAAAATTGCCCCATTTCAATTATATAGGTGTTTTTAGAATTCACTTGATCTTTGAAACAAAACTGCATTAAAATAATTTGACTTCCGACTCATCTAAGAAAGATATTAAGGGATATTCTTCGATAAATAGAAAATATATGGAAAGCATTAAGTAGGGTCTACCTTGAAATAAATGGCCATATCTTCGTCTAAAATTGCCCCATTTCAATTATTAAGGTGTTTTTAGAATTCACTCGATCTTTGAAACAAAACTGCATTAAAACAATTTGTTTTCCGACTCATCTAAGAAAGATATTAAGGGATATTCTTCGATCAATAGAAAATATATGGAAAACATTATATAGGGTCTACCTTGAAATAAATGGCCATATCTTCGTCAAAAATTGCCCCATTTCAATTATAAAGATGTTTTTAGAATTCACTCGATCTTTGAAACAAAACTGCTATAAAATAATTTGACTTCCGACTCATCTAAGAAAGATATTAAGGGATATTCTTTGATTAATAGAAAATATATGGAAAGCATTAAATAGGGTCAACCTTGAAATAAATGGCCATATCTTCGTCTAAAATTGCCCCATTTCAATTATAAATGTGTTTTTAGAATTTACGTAATCTTTGAAACAAAACTGCATTGAAATAATTTGATTTCCGACTCATCTAAGAAAGATATTAAGGGATATTCTTCGATAAATAGAAAATATATGGAAAGCATTAAATAGGGTCTACCTTGAAATAAATGGCTATATCTTCGTCTAAAATTGCCCCATTTCAATTATAAAGGTGTTTTTAGAATTCACTTGATCTTTGGAACAAAACTGCATTAAAATAATTTGACTTCCGACTCATCTAAGAAAGATATTAAGGAATATTCTTTGATCAACAGAAAATATATGAAAAGCATTAAATAGGGTCTACCTTGAAATAAATGGCCATATCTTCGTCAAAAATTGCCCCATTTCAATTATAAAGGTGTTTTTAGAATTCACTCGATCATTATAACAAAACTGCATTAAAATAATTTGACTTCCGACTCATCTAAGAAAGATATTAAGGGATATTCTTCGATTAATAGAAAATATAAGCCAAACATTAAATAGGGTCAACCTTAAAATAAATGGCCATATCTTCGTCTAAATTGCCCCTTTTCAATTATAAATGTGTTTTTAGAATTCACTCGATCTTTGGAACAAAACTGCATTAAAATAATTTGACTTCCGACTCATCTAAGAAAGATATTAAGGGATATTCTTCGATAAATAGAAAATATATGGAAAGCATTAAATAGGGTCTACCTTGAAATAAATGGCCATATCTTCGTCTAAAATTGCCCCATTTCAATTATAAAGGTGTTCTTTGAATTCACTTGATCTTTGGAACAAAGCTGCATTAAAATAAATTGATTTCCGACTCATCTAAGAAAGATATTAAGGGATATTCTTCGATAAATAGAAAATATAAGGAAAGCAGCAAATAGGGTCAACCTTGAAATAAATGGCCATATCTTCGTCTAAAATTGCCCCATTTAAATTATAAAGATGTTTTTAGAATTCACTCGATCTTTGAAACAAAACTGCATTAAAATATTTTGACTTCCGACTCATCTAAGAAAGATATTAAGGGATATTCTTCGATTAATAGAAAATATAAGCCAAGCATTAAATAGGGTCAACCTTGAAATAAATGGCCATATCTTCGTCTAAATTGCCCCATTTCAATTATAAATGTGTTTTTAGAATTCACTCGATCTTTGGAACAAAACTGCATTAAAATAATTTGACTTCCGACTCATCTAAGAAAGATATTAAGGGATATTCTTCGATCAACAGAAAATATATGGAAAGCATTAAATTGGGTCTACCTTGAAATAAATGGCTATATCTTCGTCTATAATTGCCCCATTTCAATTATAAAGGTGTTTTTTGAATTCACTTGATCTTTGGAACAAAGCTGCATTAAAATAATTTGATTTCCGACTCATCTAAGAAAGATATTAAGGGATATTCTTCGATAAATAGAAAATACAAGGAAAGCATTAAATAGGGTCTACCTTGAAATAAATGGCCATATCTTCATCTAAAATTGCCCCATTTCAATTATAAAGGTGTTTTTTGAATTCACTTGATCTTTGGAACAAAACTGCTATAAAATAATTTGACTTCCGACTCATCTAAGAAACATATTAAGGGATATTCTTCGATAAATAGAAAATATATGGAAAGCATTAAATAGGGTCTACCTTGAAATAAATCGCTATATCTTCGTCTAAAATTGCCCCATTTCAATTATAAAGGTGTTTTTGGAGTTCACTCGATCTTTGGAACAAAACTGCATTAAAATAATTTGACTTCCGACTCATCTAAGAAAGATATTAAGGGATATTCTTCGATTAATAGAAAATATAAGCCAAACATTAAATAGGGTCAACCTTGAAATAAATGGCCATATCTTCGTCTTAAATTGCCCCATTTCAATTATAAAGGTGTTTTTAGAATTCACTTGATCTTTGAAACAAAACTGCATTAAAATAATTTGATTTCCGACTCATCTAAGAAAGATATTAAGGGATATTCTTCGATAAATAGAAAATATATGGAAAGCATTAAATATGGTCTACCTTGAAATAAATGGCTATATATTCGTCGAAAATTGCCCCATTTCAATTATAAAGGTGTTTTTTAGAATTCACTTGATCTTTGGAAATAAACTGCATTAAAATAATTTGACTTCCGACTCATCTAAGAAAGATATTAAGGAATATTCTTTGATCAACAGAAAATATATGGAAAGCACTAAATAGGGTCTACCTTGAAATAAATGGCCATATCTTCGTCTAAAATTGCCCCATTTCAATTATTAAGGTGTTTTTAGAATTCACTCGATTTTTGAAACAAAACTGCATTAAAATAATTTGTTTTCCGACTCATCTAAGAAAGATATTAAGGGATATTCTTCGATCAATAGAAAATATATGGAAAACATTATATAGGGTCTACCTTGAAATAAATGGCCATATCTTCGTCAAAAATTGCCCCATTTCAATTATAAAGATGTTTTTAGAATTCACTTGATCTTTGAAACAAAACTGCTATAAAATAATTTGACTTCCGACTCATCTAAGAAAGGTATTAAGGGATATTCTTCGATTAATAGAAAATATAAGCCAAACATTAAATAGGGTCAACCTTGAAATAAATGGCCATATCTTCGTCTAAATTGCCCCATTTCAATTATAAATGTGTTTTTAGAATTCACTCGATCTTTGGAACAAAACTGCATTAAAATAATTTGACTTCCGACTCATCTAAGAAATATATTAAGGGAGATTCTTTGATCAACAGAAAATATATGGAAAGCATTAAATAGGGTCTACCTTGAAATAAATGGCCATATCTTCGTCTAAAATTGCCCCATTGCAATTATAAAGGTGTTTTTTGAATTCACTAGATCTTTGGAACAAAGCTGCATTAAAATAAATTGATTTCCGACTCATCTAAGAAAGATATTAAGGGATATTCTTCGATAAATAGAAAATATAAGGAAAGCAGTAAATAGGGTCAACCTTGAAATAAATGGCCATATCTTCGTCTAAAATTGCCCCATTTAAATTATAAAGATGTTTTTAGAATTCACTCGATCTTTGGAACAAAACTGCATTAAAATATTTTGACTTCCGACTCATCTAAGAAAGATATTAAGGGATATTCTTCGATTAATAGAAAATATAAGCCAAGCATTAAATAGGGTCAACCTTGAAATAAATGGCCATATCTTCGTCTAAATTGCCCCATTTCATTTATAAATGTGTTTTTAGAATTCACTCGATCTTTGGAACAAAACTGCATTAAAATAATTTGACTTCCGACTCATCTAAGAAAGATATTAAGGGATATTCTTCGATCAACAGAAAATATATGGAAAGCATTAAATTGGGTCTACCTTGAAATAAATGGCTATATCTTCGTCTAAAATTGCCCCATTTCAATTATAAAGGTGTTTTTTGAATTCACTTGATCTTTGGAACAAAGCTGCATTAAAATAATTTGATTTCCGACTCATCTAAGAAAGATATTAAGGGATATTCTTCGATAAATAGAAAATATAAGGAAAGCATTAAATAGGGTCTACCTTGAAATAAATGGCCATATCTTCGTCTAAAATTGCCCCATTTCAATTATAAAGGTGTTTTTCGAATTCACTCGATCTTTGGAACAAAACTGCATTAAAATAATTTGACTTCCGACTCATCTAAGAAACATATTAAGGGATATTCTTCGATAAATAGAAAATATATGGAAAGCATTAAATAGGGTCTACCTTGAAATAAATCGCTATATCTTCGTCTAAAATTGCCCCATTTCAATTATAAAGGTGTTTTTGGAGTTCACTCGATCTTTGGAACAAAACTGCATTAAAATAATTTGACTTCCGACTCATCTAAGAAAGATATTAAGGGATATTCTTCGATTAATAGAAAATATAAGCCAAACATTAAATAGGGTCAACCTTGAAATAAATGGCCATATCTTCGTCTAAAATTGCCCCATTTCAATTATAAAGGTGTTTTTAGAATTCACTTGATCTTTGAAACAAAACTGCATTAAAATAATTTGATTTCCGACTCATCTAAGAAAGATATTAAGGGATATTCTTCGATAAATAGAAAATATATGGAAAGCATTAAATATGGTCTACCTTGAAATAAATGGCTATATATTCGTCGAAAATTGCCCCATTTCAATTATCAAGGTGTTTTTAGAATTCACTTGATCTTTGGAAATAAACTGCATTAAAATAATTTGACTTCCGACTCATCTAAGAAGATATTAAGGAATATTCTTTGATCAACAGAAAATATATGGAAAGCACTAAATAGGGTCTACCTTGAAATAAATGGCCATATCTTCGTCTAAAATTGCCCCATTTCAATTATTAAGGTGTTTTTAGAATTCACTTGATCTTTGAAACAAAACTGCATTAAAATAATTTGTTTTCCGACTCATCTAAGAAAGATATTAAGGGATATTCTTCGATCAAAAGAAAATATATGGAAAACATTATATAGGGTCTACCTTGAAATAAATGGCCATATCTTCGTCAAAAATTGCCCCATTTCAATTATAAAGATGTTTTTAGAATTCACTCGATCTTTGAAACAAAACTGCTATAAAATAATTTGACTTCCGACTCATCTAAGAAAGGTATTAAGGGATATTCTTCGATTAATAGAAAATATAAGCCAAACATTAAATAGGGTCAACCTTGAAATAAATGGCCATATCTTCGTCTAAATTGCCCCATTTCAATTATAAATGTGTTTTTAGAATTCACTTGATCTTTGGAACAAAACTGCATTAAAATATTTTGACTTCCGACTCATCTAAGAAAGATATTAAGGGATATTCTTCGATTAATAGAAAATATAAGCCAAGCATTAAATAGGGTCAACCTTGAAATAAATGGCCATATCTTCGTCTAAATTGCCCCATTTCAATTATAAATGTGTTTTTAGAATTCACTCGATCTTTGGAACAAAACTGCATTAAAATAATTTGACTTCCGACTCATCTAAGAAAGATATTAAGGGATATTCTTCGATCAACAGAAAATATATGGAAAGCATTAAATTGGGTCTACCTTGAAATAAATGGCTATATCTTCGTCTAAAATTGCCCCATTTCAATTATAAAGGTGTTTTTTGAATTCACTTGATCTTTGGAACAAAGCTGCATTAAAATAATTTGATTTCCGACTCATCTAAGAAAGATATTAAGGGATATTCTTCGATAAATAGAAAATATAAGGAAAGCATTAAATAGGGTCTACCTTGAAATAAATGGCCATATCTTCGTCTAAAATTGCCCCATTTCAATTATAAAGGTGTTTTTAGAATTCACTTGATCTTTGGAACAAAACTGCATTAAAATAATTTGACTTCCGACTCATCTAAGAAACATATTAAGGGATATTCTTCGATAAATAGAAAATATATGGAAAGCATTAAATAGGGTCTACCTTGAAATAAATCGCTATATCTTCGTCTAAAATTGCCCCATTTCAATTATAAAGGTGTTTTTGGAGTTCACTCGATCTTTGGAACAAAACTGCATTAAAATAATTTGACTTCCGACTCATCTAAGAAAGATATTAAGGGATATTCTTCGATTAATAGAAAATATAAGCCAAACATTAAATAGGGTCAACCTTGAAATAAATGGCCATATCTTCGTCTAAAATTGCCCCATTTCAATTATAAAGGTGTTTTTAGAATTCACTTGATCTTTGAAACAAAACTGCATTAAAATAATTTGATTTCCGACTCATCTAAGAAAGATATTAAGGGATATTCTTCGATAAATAGAAAATATATGGAAAGCATTAAATATGGTCTACCTTGAAATAAATGGCTATATATCGTCGAAAATTGCCCCATTTCAATTATAAAGGTGTTTTTAGAATTCACTTGATCTTTGGAAATAAACTGCATTAAAATAATTTGACTTCCGACTCATCTAAGAAAGATATTAAGGAATATTCTTTGATCAACAGAAAATATATGGAAAGCACTAAATAGGGTCTACCTTGAAATAAATGGCCATATCTTCGTCTAAAATTGCCCCATTTCAATTATTAAGGTGTTTTTAGAATTCACTTGATCTTTGAAACAAAACTGCATTAAAATAATTTGTTTTCCGACTCATCTAAGAAAGATATTAAGGGATATTCTTCGATCAATAGAAAATATATGGAAAACATTATATAGGGTCTACCTTGAAATAAATGGCCATATCTTCGTCAAAAATTGCCCCATTTCAATTATAAAGATGTTTTTAGAATTCACTCGATCTTTGAAACAAAACTGCTATAAAATAATTTGACTTCCGACTCATCTAAGAAAGATATTAAGGGATATTCTTTGATTAATAGAAAATATATGGAAAGCATTAAATAGGGTCAACCTTGAAATAAATGGCCATATCTTCGTCTAAAAAGGCCCCATTTCAATTATAAATGTGTTTTTAGAATTCACTTGATCTTTGGAACAAAACTGCATTAAAATAATTTGACTTTCGACTCATCTAAGAAAGATATTAAGGGATATTCTTTGATCAACAGAAAATATATGGAAAGCATTAAATAGGGTCTACCTTGAAATCAATGGCCATATCTTCGTCAAAAATTGCCCCATTTCAATTATAAAGGTGTTTTTAGAATTCACTCGATCTTTGGAACAAAACTGCATTAAAATAATTTGACTTCCGACTCATCTAAGAAAGATATTAAGGGATATTCTTCGATAAATAGAAAATATAAGTAAAGCAGTAAATAGGGTCAACCTTGAAATAAATGGCCATATCTTCGTCTAAAATTGCCCCATTAAAATTATAAAGGTGTTTTTAGAATTCACTCAATCTTTGGAACAAAACTGCATTAAAATAATTTAACTTCCGACTCATCTAAGAAAGATATTAAGGGATATCCTTCGATTATTCGAAAATATAAGCCAAACATTAAATAGGGTCAACCTTGAAATAAATGGCCATATCTTCGTCTAAAATTACCTTATTCCAATTATAAAGGTGTTTTTAGAATTCACTCGATCTTTGGAACAAAACTGCATTAAAATAATTTGACTTCCGACTCATCTAAGAAAGATATTAAGGGAGATTCTTTGATCAACAGAAAATATATGGAAAGCATTAAATAGGGTCTACCTTGAAATAAATGGCCATATCTTCGTCAAAAATTGCCCCATTTCAATTATAAAAGTATTTTTAGAATTCACTCGATCTTTGGAACAAAACTGCTCTAAAACAATTTGACTTCCGACTCATCTAAGAAAGATATTAAGGGATATTCTTTGATCAACAGAAAATATATGGAAAGCATTAAATAGGGTCTACCTTGAAATAAATGGCCATATCTTTGTATAAAATTGCCCCATTTCAATTATAAAAGTATTTTTAGAATTCACTCGATCTTTGGAACAAAACTGCATTAAAATAATTTGATTTCCGGTTCATCTAAGAAAGATATTAAGGGATATTCTTCGATAAATAGAAAATATAAGGAAAGCAGTAAATAGGGTCAACCTTGAAATAAATGGCCATATCTTCGTCAAAAATTGCCCCATTTCAATTAAAAAGGTGTTTTTAGAATTCACTCAATCTTTGGAACAAAACTGCTTTAAAATATTTTGACTTCCGACTCATCTAAGAAAGATATTAAGGGAGATTCTTCGATAAATAGAAAATATAAGCCAAATATTAAATAGGGTCTACCTTGAAATAAATGGCCATATCTTCGTCTAAAATTGGCCCATTTCAATTATAAAAGTATTTTTAGAATTCACTCGATCTTTGAAACAAAACTGCTCTAAACCAATTTGACTTCCGACTCATCTAAGAAAGATATTAAGGGATATTCTTTGATCAACAGAAAATATATGGAAAGCAGTAAATAGGGTCAACCTTGAAATAAATGGCCATATCTTCGTCTAAAATTGCCCCATTTCAATTATAAAGGTGTTTTTAAAATTCACTTGATCTTTGGAACAAAACTGCATTAAAATAATTTGACTTCCGACTCATCTAAGAAAGATATTAAGGGATATTCTTTGATCAACAGAAAATATATGGAAAGCATTAAATAGGGTCTACCTTGAAATAAATGGCCATATCTGCGTGTAAAATTGCCCTATTTCAATTATAAAGGTGTTTTTAGAATTCACTCGATCTTTGGAACAAAACTGCATTAAAATAATTTGACTTCCGACTCATCTAAGAAAGATATTAAGGGATATTCTTTGATCAACAGAAAATATATGGAAAGCATTAAATAGGGTCAACCTTGAAATAAATGGCCATATCTTCGTCTAAAATTGCCCCATTTCAATTATAAAGGTGTTTTTAGAATTCACTCGATCTTTGGAACAAAACTGCATTAAAATAATTTGACTTCCGACTCATCTAAGAAAGATATTAAGGGATATTCTTCGATAAATAGAAAATATAAGGAAAGCAGTAAATAGGGTCAACCTTGAAATAAATGGCCATATCTTCGTCAAAAATTGCCCCATTTCAATTAAAAAGGTGTTTTTAGAATTCACTCAATCTTTGGAACAAAACTGCTTTAAAATATTTTGACTTCCGACTCATCTAAGAAAGATATTAAGGGAGATTCTTCGATAAATAGAAAATATAAGCCAAATATTAAATAGGGTCTACCTTGAAATAAATGGCCATATCTTCGTCTAAAATTGCCCCATTTCAATTATAAAAGTATTTTTAGAATTCACTCGATCTTTGGAACAAAACTGCATTAAAACAATTTGACTTCCGACTCATCTAAGAAAGATATTAAGGGATATTCTTTGATCAACAGAAAATATATGGAAAGCAGTAAATAGGGTCAACCTTGAAATAAATGGCCATATCTTCGTCTAAAATTGCCCCATTTCAATTATAAAGGTGTTTTTAAAATTCACTTGATCTTTGGAACAAAACTGCATTAAAATAATTTGACTTCCGACTCATCTAAGAAAGATATTAAGGGATATTCTTTGATCAACAGAAAATATATGGAAAGCATTAAATAGGGTCTACCTTGAAATAAATGGCCATATCTGCGTGTAAAATTGCCCCATTTCAATTATAAAGGTGTTTTTAGAATTCACTCGATCTTTGGAACAAAACTGCATTAAAATAATTTGACTTCCGACTCATCTAAGAAAGATATTAAGGGATATTCTTTGATCAACAGAAAATATATGGAAAGCATTAAATAGGGTCAACCTTGAAATAAATGGCCATATCTTCGTCTAAAATTGCCCCATTTCAATTATAAAGGTGTTTTTAGAATTCACTTGATCTTTGGAACAAAACTGCATTAAAATAATTTGACTTCCGACTCATCTAAGAAAGATATTAAGGGATATTCTTCGATTAATAGAAATTATAAGCCAAACATTAAATAGGGTCAACCTTGAAATAAATGGCCATATCTTCGTCTAAAATTGCCCCATTTCAATTATAAAGGTGTTTTTAGAATTCACTCGATCTTTGGAACAAAACTGCATTAAAATAATTTGACTTCCGACTCATCTAAGAAAGATATTAAGGGAGATTCTTTGATCAACAGAAAATATATGGAAAGCATTAAATAGGGTCTACCTTGAAATAAATGGCCATATCTTCGTCAAAAATTGCCCCATTTCAATTATGAAGGTGTTTTTTGAATTCGCTTAATCTTTGGAACAAAACTGCATTAAAATAATTTGACTTCCGACTCATCTAAGAAAGATATTAAGGGATATTCTTTGATCAACAGAAAATATATGGAAAGCATTAAATAGGGTCTATCTTGAAATAAATGGCCATATCTTCGTCAAAAATTGCCCCATTTTAATTATAAAGGTGTTTTTAGAATTCACTCGATCTTTGGAACAAAACTGCATTAAAATAATTTGACTTCCGACTCATCTAAGAAAGATATTAAGGGATATTCTTCGATAAATAGAAAATATAAGCCAAACATTAAATAGGGTCTACCTTGAAATAAATGGCCATATCTTCGTCTAAAATTGGCCCATTTCAATTATAAAGGTGTTTTTAGAGTTCACTCGATCTTTGGAACAAAACTGCATTAAAATAATTTGACTTCCGACTCACCTAAGAAAGATATTAAGGGATATTCTTCGATTAATAGAAATTATAAGCCAAGCATTAAATAGGGTCAACCTTGAAATAAATGGCCATATCTTCGTCTAAAATTGCCCCATTTCAATTATAAAGGTGTTTTTAGAATTCACTCGATCTTTGGAACAAAACTGCATTAAAATAATTTGACTTCCGACTCATCTAAGAAAGATATTAAGGGATATTCTTCGATAAATAGAAAATATATGGAAAGCATTAAATAGGGTCTACCTTGAAATAAATGGCCATATCTTCGTCTTAATTTGCCCCATTTCAATTATAAAGGTGTTTTTAGAATTCACTTGATCTTTGGAACAAAACTGCATTAAAATAATTTGACTTTCGACTCATCTAAGAAAGATATTAAGGGATAATCTTTGATTAACAGAAAATATATGGCAAAACATTAAAATAGGGTCTACCCTTGAAATAAATGGCCATATCTTCGTCAAAAATTGCCCCATTTCAATTATAAAGATGTTTTTAGAATTCACTCGATCGTTGGAACAAAACTGCATTAAAATAATTTGACTTCCGACTCATCTAAGAAAGATATTAAGGGATATTCTTCGATCAATAGAAAATATATGGAAAACATTAAATAGGGTCTACCTTGAAATAAATGGCCATATCTTCGTCAAAAATTGCCCCATTTCAATTATAAAGGTGTTTTTAGAATTCACTTGATCTTTGGAACAAAACTGCATTAAAATAATTTGACTTCCGACTCATCTAAGAAAGATATTAAGGGATATTCTTCGATTAATAGAAAATATAAGCCAAACATTAAATAGGGTCAACCTTGAAATAAATGGCCATATCTTCGTCTAAAATTGCCCCATTTCAATTATAAAGGTGTTTTTAGAATTCACTTGATCTTTGGAACAAAACTGCATTAAAATAATTTGACTTCCGACTCATCTAAGAAAGATATTAAGGGAGATTCTTTGATCAACAGAAAATATATGGAAAGCATTAAATAGGGTCTACCTTGAAATAAATGGCCATATCTTCGTCTAAAATTGCCCCATTTCAATTATAAAGGTGTTTTTAGAATTCACTTAATCTTTGGAACAAAACTGCATTAAAATAATTTGACTTCCGACTCATCTAAGAAAGATATTAAGGGAGATTCTTTGATCAACAGAAAATATATGGAAAGCATTAAATAGGGTCTACCTTGAAATAAATGGCCATATCTTCGTCAAAAATTGCCCCATTTCAATTATAAAGGTGTTCTTTGAATTCACTTAATCTTTGGAACAAAACTGCATTAAAATAATTTGACTTCCGACTCATCTAAGAAAGATATTAAGGGATATTCTTCGATAAATAGAAAATATAAGGAAAGCATTAAATAGGGTCTACCTTGAAATAAATGGCCATATCTTCGTCTAAAATTGCCCCATTTCAATTATAAAGGTGTTTTAAGAATTCACTCGATCTTTGGAACAAAACTGCATTAAAATAATTTGACTTCCGACTCATCTAAGAAAGATATTAAGGGATATCCTTCGATTAATAGAAAATAAGGGTCAACCTTGAAATAAATGGCCATATCTTCGTCTAAAATTGCCCCATTTCAATTATAAAGGTGTTTTTAGAATTCACTTGATCTTTGGAACAAAACTGCATTAAAATAATTTGACTTCCGACTCATCTAAGAAAGATATTAAGGGAGATTCTTCGATCAATAGAAAATATATGGAAAGCATTAAATAGGGTCTACCTTGAAATAAATGGCCATATCTTCGTCTAAAATTGCCCCATTTCAATTATAAAGGTGTTTTTAGAATTCACTTGATCTTTGGAACAAAACTGCATTAAAATAATTTGACTTCCGACTCATCTAAGAAAGATATTAAGGGATATTCTTCGATAAATAGAAAATATATGGAAAGCATTAAATAGGGTCAACCTTGAAATAAATGGCCATATCTTCGTCTAAATTGCCCCATTTCAATTATAAAGGTGTTTTTAGAATTCACTTGATCTTTGGAACAAAACTGCATTAAAATAATTTGACTTCCGACTCATCTAAGAAAGATATTAAGGGATATTCTTCGATTAATAGAAAATATAAGCCAAACATTAAATAGGGTCAACCTTGAAATAAATGGCCATATCTTCGTCTAAAATTGCCCCGTTTCAATTATAAAGGTGTTTTTAGAATTCACTCGATCTTTGGAACAAAACTGCATTAAAATAATTTGACTTCCGACTCATCTAAGAAAGATATTAAGGGAGATTCTTTGATCAACAGAAAATATATGGAAAGCATTAAATAGGGTCTACCTTGAAATAAATGGCCATATCTTCGTCTAAAATTGCTCCATTTCAATTATAAAGGTGTTCTTTGAATTCGCTTAATCTTTGGAACAAAACTGCATTAAAATAATTTGACTTCCGACTCATCTAAGAAAAGATATTAAGGGATATTCTTCGATAAATAGAAAATATAAGGAAAGCAGTAAATAGGGTCAACCTTGAAATAAATGGCCATATCTTCGTCTAAAATTGCCCCATTTCAATTTATAAAGGTGTTTTAAGAATTTACTCGATCTTTGGAACAAAACTGCATTAAAATAATTTGACTTCCGACTCATCTAAGAAAGATATTAAGGGATATCCTTCGATTAATAGAAAATATAGGGTCAACCTTGAAATAAATGGTCATATCTTCGTCTAAAATTGCCCCATTTCAATTATAAAGGTGTTTTTAGAATTCACTTGATCTTTGGAACAAAACTGCATTAAAATAATTTGACTTCCGACTCATCTAAGAAAGATATTAAGGGAGATTCTTTGATCAACAGAAAATATATGGAAAGCATTAAATAGGGTCTACCTTGAAATAAATGGCCATATCTTCGTCTAAAATTGCCCCATTTCAATTATAAAGGTGTTTTTAGAATTCAATTGATTTTTGGAACAAAGCTGCATTAAAATAATTTGTTTTCCGACTCATCTAAGAAAGATATTAAGGGATATTCTTCGATAAATAGAAAATATAAGGAAAGCATTAAATAGGGTCTACCTTGAAATAAATGGCCATATCTTCGTCTAAAATTGCCCCATTTCAATTATAAAGGTGTTTTTAGATTTCACTCGATCTTTGGAACAAAACTGCATTAAAATAATTTGACTTCCGACTCATTTAAGAAAGATATTAAGGGATATTCTTCGATGAATAGAAAATATAAGGCAAAGCATTAAATAGGGTCAACCTTGAAATAAATGGCCATATCTTCGTCTAAAATTGCCCCATTTCAATTATAAAGGTGTTTTTAGAATTCACTCAATCTTTGGAACAAAACTGCATTAAAATAATTTGACTTCCGACTCATCTAAGAAAGATATTAAGGGATATTCTTCGATCAATAGAAAATATATGGAAAGCATTAAATAGGGTCTATCCTTGAAATAAATGGCCATATCTTCGTCTAAAATTGCCCCATTTCAATTATAAAGGTGTTTTTAGGATTCGCTCGATTTTTGGAACAAAACTGCTCTAAAATAATTTGACTTCCGACTCATCTAAGAAAGATATTAAGGGATATTCTTTGATCAACAGAAAATATATGGAAAGCATTAAATAGGGTCAACCTTGAAATAAATGGCCATATCTTCGTCTAAAATTGCCCCATTTCAATTATAAAGGTGTTTTTAGAATTCACTCGATCTTTGGAACAAAACTGCATTAAAATAGTTTGACTTCCGACTCATCTAAGAAAGATATTAAGGGATATTCTTCGATGAATAGAAAATATAAGCCAAACATTAAATAGGGTCAACCTTGAAATAAATGGCCATATCTTCGTCTAAAATTGCCCCATTTCAATTATAAAGGTGTTTTTTGAATTCACTTAATCTTTGGAACAAAACTGCATTAAAATAATTTGACTTCCGACTCATCTAAGAAAGATATTAAGGGAGATTCTTTGATCAACAGAAAATATATGGAAAGCATTAAATAGGGTCTACCTTGAAATAAATGGCCATATCTTCGTCAAAAATTGCCCCATTTCAATTATAAAGGTATTTTTTGAATTCACTTGATCTTTGGAACAAAACTGCATTAAAATAATTTGACTTCCGACTCATCTAAGAAAGATATTAAGGGATATTCTTGGATAATTAGAAAATATAAGGAAAGCATTAAATAGGGTCTACCTTGAAATAAATGGCCATATCTTCGTCTAAAATTGCCCCATTTCAATTATAAAGGTGTTTTTAGGATTCGCTCGATCTTTGGAACAAAACTGCATTAAAATAATTTGACTTCCGACTCATCTAAGAAAGATATTAAGGGATATTCTTCGATAAATAGAAAATATATGGAAAGCATTAAATAGGGTCAACCTTGAAATAAATGACCATATCTTCGTCTAAAATTGCCCCATTTCAATTATAAAGGTGTTTTTAGAATTCACTCAATCTTTGGAACAAAACTGCATTAAAATAATTTGACTTCCGACTCATCTAAGAAAGATATTAAGGGATATTCTTCGATGAATAGAAAATATAAGCCAAACATTAAATAGGGTCTACCTTGAAATAAATGGCCATATCTTCGTCAAAAATTGCCCCATTTCAATTATAAAGGTGTTTTTAGAATTCACTTGATCTTTGAAACAAAACTGCATTAAAATAGTTTGACTTCCGACTCATCTAAGAAAGATATTAAGGGATATTCTTCGATTAATAGAAAATATAAGCCAAACATTAAACAGGGTCAACCTTGAAATAAATGGCCATATCTTCGTCTAAACTTGCCCCGTTTCAATTAAAAGGTGTTTTTAGAATTCACTCGATCTTTGAAACAAAACTGCATTAAAATAATTTGACTTCCGACTCATCTAAGAAATATATTAAGGGAGATTCTTTGATCAACAGAAAATATATGGAAAGCATTAAATAGGGTCTACCTTGAAATAAATGGCCATATCTTCGTCTAAAATTGCTCCATTTCAATTATAAAGGTGTTCTTTGAATTCGCTTAATCTTTGGAACAAAACTGCATTAAAATAATTTGATTTCCGACTCATCTAAGAAAGATATTAAGGGATACTCTTCGATAAATAGAAAATATAAGGAAAGCATTAAATAGGGTCTACCTTGAAATAAATGGCTATATCTTCGTCTAAAATTGCCCCATTTCAATTATAAAGGTGTTTTAAGAATTCACTTGATCTTTGGATCAAAACTGCATTAAAATAATTTGACTTCCGACTCATCTAAGAAAGATATTAAGGGATATTCTTTGATCAACAGAAAATATAAGGAAACATTAAATGGGTCAACCTTGAAATAAATGGCCATATCTTCGTCTAAAATTGCCACGTTTCAATTATAAAGGTGTTTTTAGAATTCACTTGATCTTTGGAACAAAACTGCATTAAAATAATTTGACTTCCGACTCATCTAAGAAAGATATTAAGGGATATTCTTTGATCAATAGAAAATATATGGAAAGCATTAAGTAGGGTCTACCTTGAAATAAATGGCTATATCTTCGTCTAAAATTGCCCCATTTCAATTATAAAGGTGTTTTTAGAATTCACTCGATTTTTGGAACAAAACTGCATTAAAATAATTTGACTTCCGACTCATCTAAGAAAGATATTAAGGGATATTCTTCGATAAATAGAAAATATATGGAAAGCATTAAATAGGGTCTACCTTGAAATAAATGGCCATATCTTCGTCTAAAATTGCCCCATTTCAATTATAAAGGTGTTTTTAGAATTCACTCGATCTTTGGAACAAAACTGCATTAAAATAATTTGACTTCCGACTCATCTAAGAAAGATATTAAGGGATATTCTTCGATGAATAGAAAATATAAGCCAAACATTAAACAGGGTCAACCTTGAAATAAATGGCCATATCTTCGTCTAAACTTGCCCCGTTTCAATTATAAAGGTGTTTTTAGAATTCACTCGATCTTTGAAACAAAACTGCATTAAAATAATTTGACTTCCGACTCATCTAAGAAAGATATTAAGGGAGATTCTTTGATCAACAGAAAATATATGGAAAGCATTAAATAGGGTCAACCTTGAAATAAATGGCCATATCTTCGTCTAAAATTGCTCCATTTCAATTATAAAGGTGTTCTTTGAATTCGCTTAATCTTTGGAACAAAACTGCATTAAAATAATTTGACTTCCGACTCATCTAAGAAAGATATTAAGGGATATTCTTCGATAAATAGAAAATATAAGGAAAGCAGTAAATAGGGTCAACCTTGAAATAAATGGCCATATCTTCGTCTAAAATTGCCCCATTTCAATTATAAAGGTGTTTTAAGAATTTACTCGATCTTTGGAACAAAACTGCATTAAAATAATTTGACTTCCGACTCATCTAAGAAAGATATTAAGGGATATCCTTCGATTAATAGAAAATATAGAAAATTAAAAGGGTCAACCTTGAAATAAATGGTCATATCTTCGTCTAAAATTGCCCCATTTCAATTATAAAGGTGTTTTTAGAATTCACTTGATCTTTGGAACAAAACTGCATTAAAATAATTTGACTTCCGACTCATCTAAGAAAGATATTAAGGGAGATTCTTTGATCAACAGAAAATATATGGAAAGCATTAAATAGGGTCTACCTTGAAATAAATGGCCATATCTTCGTCTAAAATTGCCCCATTTCAATTATAAAGGTGTTTTTAGAATTCAATTGATTTTTGGAACAAAACTGCATTAAAATAATTTGTTTTCCGACTCATCTAAGAAAGATATTAAGGGATATTCTTCGATAAATAGAAAATATAAGGAAAGCAGTAAATAGGGTCAACCTTGAAATAAATGGCCATATCTTCGTCTAAAATTGCCCCATTTAAATTATAAAGGTGTTTTTAGATTTCACTCCATCTTTGGAACAAAACTGCATTAAAATAATTTGACTTCCGACTCATCTAAGAAAGATATTAAGGGATATTCTTCGATTAATAGAAAATATATGGAAAGCATTAAATAGGGTCTACCTTGAAATAAATGGCCATATATTCGTCAAAAATGCCCCATTTCAATTATACCTTGAAATAGCCATATCTTCGTCCAAAATTGCCCCATTTCAATTATAAAGGTGTTTTTAGAATTTACTCAATCTTTGGAACAAAACTGCATTAAAATAATTTGACTTCCGACTCATCTAAGAAAGATATTAAGGGATATTCTTCGATAAATAGAAAATATATGGAAAGCATTAAATAGGGTCATCCTTGAAATAAATGGCCATATCTTCGTGAAAAATTGCCCCATTTTAATTATAAAGGTGTTTTTAGGATTCGCTCGATTTTTGGAACAAAACTGCTCTAAAATAATTTGACTTCCGACTCATCTAAGAAAGATATTAAGGGATATTCTTTGATCAACAGAAAATATATGGAAAGCATTAAATAGGGTCTACCTTGAAATAAATGGCCAGATCTTCGTCTAAAATTGCCCCATTTCAATTATAAAGGTGTTTTTAGGATTCGCTCGATTTTTTGAACAAAACTGCTCTAAAATAATTTGACTTCCGACTCATCTAAGAAAGATATTAAGGGATATTCTTTGATCAACAGAAAATATATGGAAAGCATTAAATAGGGTCTACCTTGAAATAAATGGCCAGATCTTCGTCTAAAATTGCCCCATTTCAATTATAAAGGTGTTTTTAAAATTCACTTGATCTTTGGAACAAAACTGCATTAAAATAATTTGACTTCCGACTCATCTAAGAAAGATATTAAGGGATATTCTTCGATTAATAGAAAATATAAGCCAAACATTAAATAGGGTCAACCTTGAAATAAATGGCCATATCTTCGTCTAAAATTGCCCCATTTCAATTATAAAGGTGTTTTTAGGATTCGCTCGATTTTTGGAACAAAACTGCTCTAAAATAATTTGACTTCCGATTCATCTAAGAAAGATATTAAGGGATATTCTTTGATCAACAGAAAATATATGGAAAGCATTAAATAGGGTCTACCTTGAAATAAATGGCCAGATCTTCGTCTAAAATTGCCCCATTTCAATTATAAAGGTGTTTTTAAAATTCACTTGATCTTTGGAACAAAACTGCATTAAAATAATTTGACTTCCGACTCATCTAAGAAAGATATTAAGGGATATTCTTCGATTAATAGAAAATATAAGCCAAACATTAAATAGGGTCAACCTTGAAATAAATGGCCATATCTTCGTCTAAAATTGCCCCATTTCAATTATAAAGGTGTTTTTAGGATTCGCTCGATTTTTGGAACAAAACTGCTCTAAAATAATTTGACTTCCGACTCATCTAAGAAAGATATTAAGGGATATTCTTTGATCAACAGAAAATATATGGAAAGCATTAAATAGGGTCTACCTTGAAATAAATGGCCATATCTTCGTGAAAAATTGCCCCATTTTAATTATAAAGGTGTTTTTAGAATTCACTCGATTTTGGAACAAAACTGCATTAAAATAATTTGACTTCCTACTCATCTAAGAAAGATATTAAGGGATATTCTTTGATCAACAGAACATATATGGAAAGCATTAAATAGGGTCTACCTTGAAATAAATGGCCATATCTTTGTATAAAATTGCCCCATTTCAATTATAAAGGTGTTTTTAGGATTCGCTCGATTTTTGAAACAAAACTGCTCTAAAATAATTTGACTTCCGACTCATCTAAGAAAGATATTAAGGGAGATTCTTCGATAAATAGAAAATATAAGGAAAGCATTAAATAGGGTCTACCTTGAAATAAATGGCCATATCTTCGTCTAAAATTGCCCCATTTCAATTATAAAGGTGTTTTTAGGATTCGCTCGATCTTTGGAACAAAACTGCATTAAAATAATTTGACTTCCGACTCATCTAAGAAAGATATTAAGGGATATTCTTCGATAAATAGAAAATATATGGAAAGCATTAAATAGGGTCTACCTTGAAATAAATGACCATATCTTCGTCTAAAATTGCCCCATTTCAATTATAAAGGTGTTTTTAGAATTCACTTTATCTTAGGAACAAAACTGCATTAAAATAATTTGTTTTCCGACTCATCTAAGAAAGATATTAAGGGATATTCTTCGATAAATAGAAAATATATGGAAAATATTAAATAGGGTCTACCTTGAAATAAATGGCCATATCTTCGTCAAAAATTGCCCCATTTCAATTATAAAGGTGTTTTTAGAGTTCACTCGATCTTTGGAACAAAACTGCATTAAAATAATTTGACTTCCGACTCATCTAAGAAAGATATTAAGGGATATTCTTCGATTAATAGAAATTATAAGCCAAACATTAAATAGGGTCAACCTTGAAATAAATGGCCATATCTTCGTCTAAATTGCCCCATTTCAATTATAAATGTGTTTTTAGAATTCACTTGATCTTTGGAACAAAACTGCATTAAAATAATTTGACTTCCGACTCATCTAAGAAAGATATTAAGGGATATTCTTCGATTAATAGAAAATATAAGCCAAACATTAAACAGGGTCAACCTTGAAATAAATGGCCATATCTTCGTCTAAAATTGCCCCGTTTCAATTATAAAGGTGTTTTTAGACCTCACTCGATCTTTGAAACAAAACTGCATTAAAATAATTTGACTTCCGACTCATCTAAGAAAGATATTAAGGGAGATTCTTTGATCAACAGAAAATATATGGAAAGCATTAAATTGGGTCTACGTTGAAATAAATGGCCATATCTTCGTCTAAAATTGCTCCATTTCAATTATAAAGGTGTTCTTTGAATTCGCTTAATCTTTGGAACAAAACTGCATTAAAATAATTTGACTTCCGACTCATCTAAGAAAAGATATTAAGGGATATTCTTCGATAAATAGAAAATATAAGGAAAGCAGTAAATAGGGTCAACCTTGAAATAAATGGCCATATCTTCGTCTAAAATTGCCCCATTTCAATTTATAAAGGTGTTTTAAGAATTTACTCGATCTTTGGAACAAAACTGCATTAAAATAATTTGACTTCCGACTCATCTAAGAAAGATATTAAGGGATATCCTTCGATTAATAGAAAATATAAAGGGTCAACCTTGAAATAAATGGTCATATCTTCGTCTAAAATTGCCCCATTTCAATTATAAAGGTGTTTTTAGAATTCACTTGATCTTTGGAACAAAACTGCATTAAAATAATTTGACTTCCGACTCATCTAAGAAAGATATTAAGGGAGATTCTTTGATCAACAGAAAATATATGGAAAGCATTAAATAGGGTCTACCTTGAAATAAATGGCCATATCTTCGTCTAAAATTGCCCCATTTCAATTATAAAGGTGTTTTTAGAATTCAATTGATTTTTGGAACAAAGCTGCATTAAAATAATTTGTTTTCCGACTCATCTAAGAAAGATATTAAGGGATATTCTTCGATAAATAGAAAATATATGGAAAGCATTAAATAGGGTCTACCTTGAAATAAATGGCCATATCTTCGTCTAAAATTGCCCCATTTCAATTATAAAGGTGTTTTTAGAATTCACTCGATCTTTGGAACAAAACTGCATTAAAATAATTTGACTTCCGACTCATCTAAGAAAGATATTAAGGGATATTCTTCGATGAATAGAAAATATAAGCCAAACATTAAACAGGGTCAACCTTGAAATAAATGGCCATATCTTCGTCTAAAATTGCCCCGCTTCAATTATAAAGGTGTTTTTAGAATTCACTCGATCTTTGAAACAAAACTGCATTAAAATAATTTGACTTCCGACTCATCTAAGAAAGATATTAAGGGAGATTCTTTGATCAACAGAAAATATATGGAAAGCATTAAATTGGGTCTACCTTGAAATAAATGGCCATATCTTCGTCTAAAATTGCTCCATTTCAATTATAAAGGTGTTCTTTGAATTCGCTTAATCTTTGGAACAAAACTGCATTAAAATAATTTGACTTCCGACTCATCTAAGAAAGATATTAAGGGATATTCTTCGATAAATAGAAAATATAAGGAAAGCAGTAAATAGGGTCAACCTTGAAATAAATGGCCATATCTTCGTCTAAAATTGCCCCATTTCAATTATAAAGGTGTTTTAAGAATTTGCTCGATCTTTGGAACAAAACTGCATTAAAATAATTTGACTTCCGACTCATCTAAGAAAGATATTAAGGGATATCCTTCGATTAATAGAAAATATAGGGTCAACCTTGAAATAAATGGTCATATCTTCGTCTAAAATTGCCCCATTTCAATTATAAAGGTGTTTTTAGAATTCACTTGATCTTTGGAACAAAACTGCATTAAAATAATTTGACTTCCGACTCATCTAAGAAAGATATTAAGGGAGATTCTTTGATCAACAGAAAATATATGGAAAGCATTAAATAGGGTCTACCTTGAAATAAATGGCCATATCTTCGTCTAAAATTGCCCCATTTCAATTATAAAGGTGTTTTTAGAATTCAATTGATTTTTGGAACAAAGCTGCATTAAAATAATTTGTTTCCGACTCATCTAAGAAAGATATTAAGGGATATTCTTCGATAAATAGAAAATATAAGGAAAGCAGTAAATAGGGTCAACCTTGAAATAAATGGCCATATCTTCGTCTAAAATTGCCCCATTTAAATTATAAAGGTGTTTTTAGATTTCACTCGATCTTTGGAACAAAACTGCATGAAAATAATTTGACTTCCGACTCATCTAAGAAAGATATTAAGGGATATTCTTCGATGAATAGAAAATAAAAGCCAAACATTAAATAGGGTCAACCTTGAAATAAATGGCCATATCTTCGTCTAAATTGCCCCATTTCAATTATAAATGTGTTTTTAGAATTCACTTGATCTTTGAAACAAAACTGCATTAAAATAATTTGACTTCCGACTCATCTAAGAAAGATATTAAGGGATATTCTTCGATTAATAGAAAATATAAGCCAAACATTAAACAGGGTCAACCTTGAAATAAATGGCCATATCTTCGTCTAAAATTGCCCCATTTCAATTATAAAGGTGTTTTTAGAATTCACTCGATCTTTGAAACAAAACTGCATTAAAATAATTTGACTTCCGACTCATCTAAGAAAGATATTAAGGGAGATTCTTTGATCAACAGAAAATATATGGAAAGCATTAAATTGGGTCTACCTTGAAATAAATGGCCATATCTTCGTCTAAAATTGCTCCATTTCAATTATAAAGGTGTTCTTTGAATTCGCTTAATCTTTGAAACAAAACTGCATTAAAATAATTTGACTTCCGACTCTTCTAAGAAAGATATTAAGGGATATTCTTCGATAAATAGAAAATATAAGGAAAGCAGTAAATAGGGTCAACCTTGAAATAAATGGCCATATCTTCGTCTAAATTGCCCCATTTCAATTATAAATGTGTTTTTAGAATTCACTTGATCTTTGGAACAAAACTGCATTAAAATAATTTGACCTCCGACTCATCTAAGAAAGATATTAAGGGATATCCTTCGATTAATAGAAAATATAAGCCAAACATTAAATAGGGTCAACCTTGAAATAAATGGCCATATCTTCGTCTAAAATTGCCCCATTTCAATTATAAAGGTGTTTTTAGAATTCACTCGATCTTTGGAAACAAAACTGCATTAAAATAATTTGACTTCCGATTCATCTAAGAAAGATATTAAGGGATATTCTTCGATAAATAGAAAATATAAGGAAAGCAGTAAATAGGGTCAACCTTGAAATAAATGGCCATATCTTCGTCTAAAATTGCCCCATTTAAATTATAAAGGTGTTTTTAGAATTCACTCGATCTTTGAAACAAAACTGCATTAAAATAATTTGACTTCCGACTCATCTAAGAAAGATATTAAGGGATATTCTTCGATTAATAGAAAATATAAGCCAAACATTAAATAGGGTCAACCTTGAAATAAATGGCCATATCTTCGTCTAAAATTGCCCCATTTCAATTATAAAGGTGTTTTTAGAATTCACTCGATCTTTGGAACAAAACTGCATTAAAATAATTTGACTTCCGACTCATCTAAGAAAGATATTAAGGGAGATTCTTTGATCAACAGAAAATATAAGGAAAGCATTAAATAGGGTCCACCTTGAAATAAATGGCCATATCTTCGTCAAAAATTGCCCCATTTCAATTATAAAGGTGTTTTTAGAATTCACTCGATCTTTGAAACAAAACTGCATTAAAATAATTTGACTTCCGACTCATCTAAGAAAGATATTAAGGGATATTCTTCGATAAATAGAAAATATAAGCCAAACATTAAATAGGGTCAACCTTGAAATAAATGGCCATATCTCGTCTAAATTGCCCCATTTCAATTATAAAGGTGTTTTTAGAATTCACTTGATCTTTGGAACAAAACTGCATTAAAATAATTTGACCTCCGACTCATCTAAGAAAGATATTAAGGGATATCCTTCGATTAATAGAAAATATAAGCCAAACATTAAATAGGGTCAACCTTGAAATAAATGGCCATATCTTCGTCAAAAATTGCCCCATTTCAATTATAAAGGTGTTTTTAGAATTCACTTGATCTTTGGAACAAAACTGCATTAAAATAATTTGACTTCCGACTCATCTAAGAAAGATATTAAGGGATATTCTTCGATTAATAGAAAATATAAGCCAAACATTAAATAGGGTCAACCTTGAAATAAATGGCCATATCTTTGTATAAATTTGCCCCATTTCAATTATGAAGGTGTTTTTAGGATTCGCTCGATCTTTGGAACAAAATTGCTCTAAAATAATTTGACTTGCGACTCATCTAAGAAAGATATTAAGGGATATTCTTTGATCAACAGAAAATATATGGAAAGCATTAAATAGGGTCTACCTTGAAATAAATGGCCATATCTTCGTCTAAAATTGCCCCATTTCAATTATAAAGGTGTTTTTAGAATTCACTCGATCTTTGGAACAAAACTGCATTAAAATAATTTGACTTCCGACTCATCTAAGAAAGATATTAAGGGATATTCTTCGATTAATAGAAAATATAAGCCAAACATTAAATAGGGTCAACCTTGAAATAAATGGCCATATCTTCGTCTAAAATTGCCCCATTTCAATTATAAAGGTGTTTTTAGAATTCACCCGATCTTTGGAACAAAACTGCATTAAAATAATTTGACTTCCGACTCATCTAAGAAAGATATTAAGGGAGATTCTTTGATCAACAGAAAATATATGGAAAGCATTAAATAGGGTCCACCTTGAAATAAATGGCCATATCTTCGTCTAAAATTGCCCCATTTCAATTATAAAGGTGTTTTTTGAATTCACTTAATCTTTGAAACAAAACTGCATTAAAATATTTTGACTTCCGACTCATCTAAGAAAGATATTAAGGGATATTCTTCGATTAATAGAAAATATAAGCCAAACATTAAACAGGGTCAACCTTGAAATAAATGGTCATATCTTCGTCTAAAATTGCCCCATTTCAATTATAAAGGTGTTTTTAGAATTCACTCGATCTTTGAAACAAAACTGCATTAAAATAATTGGACTTCCGACTCATCTAAGAAAGATATTAAGGGAGATTCTTTGATCAACAGAAAATATATGGAAAGCATTAAATTGGGTCTACCTTGAAATAAATGGCCATATCTTCGTCTAAAATTGCTCCATTTCAATTATTAAGGTGTTCTTTGAATTCGCTTAATCTTTGAAACAAAACTGCATTAAAATAATTTGACTTCCGGCTCTTCTAAGAAAGATATTAAGGGATATTCTTCGATAAATAGAAAATATAAGGAAAGCAGTAAATAGGGTCAACCTTGAAATAAATGGCCATATCTTCGTCTAAAATTGCCCCATTTCAATTATAAAGGTGTTTTTAGAATTCACTCGATCTTTGGAACAAAACTGCATTAAAATAATTTGACTTCCGACTCATCTAAGAAAGATATTAAGGGATATTCTTCGATGAATAGAAAATATAAGCCAAACATTAAACAGGGTCAACCTTGAAATAAATGGCCATATCTTCGTCTAAAATTGCCCCGTTTCAATTATAAAGGTGTTTTTAGAATTCACTCGATCTTTGAAACAAAACTGCATTAAAATAATTTGACTTCCGACTCATCTAAGAAAGATATTAAGGGAGATTCTTTGATCAACAGAAAATATATGGAAAGCATTAAATTGGGTCTACCTTGAAATAAATGGCCATATCTTCGTCTAAAATTGCTCCATTTCAATTATAAAGGTGTTCTTTGAATTCGCTTAATCTTTGGAACAAAACTGCATTAAAATAATTTGACTTCCGACTCATCTAAGAAAGATATTAAGGGATATTCTTCGATAAATAGAAAATATAAGGAAAGCAGTAAATAGGGTCAACCTTGAAATAAATGGCCATATCTTCGTCTAAAATTGCCCCATTTCAATTATAAAGGTGTTTTTAGAATTCACTCGATCTTTGAAACAAAACTGCATTAAAATAATTGGACTTCCGACTCATCTAAGAAAGATATTAAGGGAGATTCTTTGATCAACAGAAAATATATGGAAAGCATTAAATTGGGTCTACCTTGAAATAAATGGCCATATCTTCGTCTAAAATTGCCCCATTTCAATTATTAAGGTGTTTTTTGAATTCACTTAATCTTTGAAACAAAACTGCATTAAAATAATTTGACTTCCGACTCATCTAAGAAAGATATTAAGGGATATTCTTCGATAAATAGAAAATATAAGGAAAGCATTAAATAGGGTCTACCTTGAAATAAATGGCCATATCTTCGTCTAAAATTGCCCCATTTCAATTATAAAGGTGTTTTTAGAATTCACTCGATCTTTGGAACAAAACTGCATTAAAATAATTTGACTTCCGACTCATCTAAGAAAGATATTAAGGGATATTCTTCGATGAATAGAAAATATAAGCCAAACATTAAACAGGGTCAACCTTGAAATAAATGGCCATATCTTCGTCTAAAATTGCCCCATTTCAATTATAAAGGTGTTTTTAGAATTCACTCGATCTTTGGAACAAAACTGCATTAAAATAATTTGACTTCCGACTCATCTAAGAAAGATATTAAGGGAGATTCTTTGATCAACAGAAAATATATGGAAAGCATTAAATTGGGTCTACCTTGAAATAAATGGCCATATCTTCGTCTAAAATTGCTCCATTTCAATTATAAAGGTGTTCTTTGAATTCGCTTAATCTTTGGAACAAAACTGCATTAAAATAATTTGACTTCCGACTCATCTAAGAAAAGATATTAAGGGATATTCTTCGATAAATAGAAAATATAAGGAAAGCAGTAAATAGGGTCAACCTTGAAATAAATGGCCATATCTTCGTCTAAAATTGCCCCATTTCAATTTATAAAGGTGTTTTAAGAATTTACTCGATCTTTGGAACAAAACTGCATTAAAATAATTTGACTTCCGACTCATCTAAGAAAGATATTAAGGGATATCCTTCGATTAATAGAAAATATAGGGTCAACCTTGAAATAAATGGTCATATCTTCGTCTAAAATTGCCCCATTTCAATTATAAAGGTGTTTTTAGAATTCACTTGATCTTTGGAACAAAACTGCATTAAAATAATTTGACTTCCGACTCATCTAAGAAAGATATTAAGGGAGATTCTTTGATCAACAGAAAATATATGGAAAGCATTAAATAGGGTCTACCTTGAAATAAATGGCCATATCTTCGTCTAAAATTGCCCCATTTCAATTATAAAGGTGTTTTTAGAATTCAATTGATTTTTGGAACAAAGCTGCATTAAAATAATTTGTTTCCGACTCATCTAAGAAAGATATTAAGGGATATTCTTCGATAAATAGAAAATATAAGGAAAGCAGTAAATAGGGTCAACCTTGAAATAAATGGCCATATCTTCGTCTAAAATTGCCCCATTTAAATTATAAAGGTGTTTTTAGATTTCACTCGATCTTTGGAACAAAACTGCATGAAAATAATTTGACTTCCGACTCATCTAAGAAAGATATTAAGGGATATTCTTCGATGAATAGAAAATAAAAGCCAAACATTAAATAGGGTCAACCTTGAAATAAATGGCCATATCTTCGTCTAAATTGCCCCATTTCAATTATAAATGTGTTTTTAGAATTCACTTGATCTTTGAAACAAAACTGCATTAAAATAATTTGACTTCCGACTCATCTAAGAAAGATATTAAGGGATATTCTTCGATTAATAGAAAATATAAGCCAAACATTAAACAGGGTCAACCTTGAAATAAATGGCCATATCTTCGTCTAAAATTGCCCCATTTCAATTATAAAGGTGTTTTTAGAATTCACTCGATCTTTGAAACAAAACTGCATTAAAATAATTTGACTTCCGACTCATCTAAGAAAGATATTAAGGGAGATTCTTTGATCAACAGAAAATATATGGAAAGCATTAAATTGGGTCTACCTTGAAATAAATGGCCATATCTTCGTCTAAAATTGCTCCATTTCAATTATAAAGGTGTTCTTTGAATTCGCTTAATATTTGAAACAAAACTGCATTAAAATAATTTGACTTCCGACTCTTCTAAGAAAGATATTAAGGGATATTCTTCGATAAATAGAAAATATAAGGAAAGCAGTAAATAGGGTCAACCTTGAAATAAATGGCCATATCTTCGTCTAAATTGCCCCATTTCAATTATAAATGTGTTTTTAGAATTCACTTGATCTTTGGAACAAAACTGCATTAAAATAATTTGACCTCCGACTCATCTAAGAAAGATATTAAGGGATATCCTTCGATTAATAGAAAATATAAGCCAAACATTAAATAGGGTCAACCTTGAAATAAATGGCCATATCTTCGTCAAAAATTGCCCCATTTCAATTATAAAGGTGTTTTTAGAATTCACTTGATCTTTGGAACAAAACTGCATTAAAATAATTTGACTTCCGATTCATCTAAGAAAGATATTAAGGGATATTCTTCGATTAATAGAAAATATAAGCCAAACATTAAATAGGGTCAACCTTGAAATAAATGGCCATATCTTTGTATAAAATTGCCCCATTTCAATTATGAAGGTGTTTTTAGGATTCGCTCGATCTTTGGAACAAAACTGCTCTAAAATAATTTCACTTGCGACTCATCTAAGAAAGATATTAAGGGATATTCTTTGATCAACAGAAAATATATGGAAAGCATTAAATAGGGTCTACCTTGAAATAAATGGCCATATCTTCGTCTAAAATTGCCCCATTTCAATTATAAAGGTGTTTTTAGAATTCACTTGATCTTTGGAACAAAACTGCATTAAAATAATTTGACTTCCGACTCATCTAAGAAAGATATTAAGGGATATTCTTCGATTAATAGAAAATATAAGCCAAACATTAAATAGGGTCAACCTTGAAATAAATGGCCATATCTTCGTCTAAAATTGCCCCATTTCAATTATAAAGGTGTTTTTAGAATTCACCCGATCTTTGGAACAAAACTGCATTAAAATAATTTGACTTCCGACTCATCTAAGAAAGATATTAAGGGAGATTCTTTGATCAACAGAAAATATATGGAAAGCATTAAATAGGGTCCACCTTGAAATAAATGGCCATATCTTCGTCTAAAATTGCCCCATTTCAATTATAAAGGTGTTTTTTGAATTCACTTAATCTTTGAAACAAAACTGCATTAAAATAATTTGACTTCCGACTCTTCTAAGAAAGATATTAAGGGATATTCTTCGATAAATAGAAAATATAAGGAAAGCAGTAAATAGGGTCAACCTTGAAATAAATGGCCATATCTTCGTCTAAATTGCCCCATTTCAATTATAAATGTGTTTTTAGAATTCACTTGATCTTTGGAACAAAACTGCATTAAAATAATTTGACCTCCGACTCATCTAAGAAAGATATTAAGGGATATCCTTCGATTAATAGAAAATATAAGCCAAACATTAAATAGGGTCAACCTTGAAATAAATGGCCATATCTTCGTCAAAAATTGCCCCATTTCAATTATAAAGGTGTTTTTAGAATTCACTTGATCTTTGGAACAAAACTGCATTAAAATAATTTGACTTCCGACTCATCTAAGAAAGATATTAAGGGATATTCTTCGATTAATAGAAAATATAAGCCAAACATTAAATAGGGTCAACCTTGAAATAAATGGCCATATCTTTGTATAAAATTGCCCCATTTCAATTATGAAGGTGTTTTTAGGATTCGCTCGATCTTTGGAACAAAATTGCTCTAAAATAATTTGACTTGCGACTCATCTAAGAAAGATATTAAGGGATATTCTTTGATCAACAGAAAATATATGGAAAGCATTAAATAGGGTCTACCTTGAAATAAATGGCCATATCTTCGTCTAAAATTGCCCCATTTCAATTATAAAGGTGTTTTTAGAATTCACTCGATCTTTGGAACAAAACTGCATTAAAATAATTTGACTTCCGACTCATCTAAGAAAGATATTAAGGGATATTCTTCGATTAATAGAAAATATAAGCCAAACATTAAATAGGGTCAACCTTGAAATAAATGGCCATATCTTCGTCTAAAATTGCCCCATTTCAATTATAAAGGTGTTTTTAGAATTCACCCGATCTTTGGAACAAAACTGCATTAAAATAATTTGACTTCCGACTCATCTAAGAAAGATATTAAGGGAGATTCTTTGATCAACAGAAAATATATGGAAAGCATTAAATAGGGTCCACCTTGAAATAAATGGCCATATCTTCGTCTAAAATTGCCCCATTTCAATTATAAAGGTGTTTTTTGAATTCACTTAATCTTTGAAACAAAACTGCATTAAAATAGTTTGACTTCCGACTCATCTAAGAAAGATATTAAGGGATATTCTTCGATTAATAGAAAATATAAGCCAAACATTAAATAGGGTCAACCTTGAAATAAATGGCCATATCTTCGTCTAAAATTGCCCCATTTCAATTATAAAGGTGTTTTTAGAATTCACTCGATCTTTAAAACAAAACTGCATTAAAATAATTTGACTTCCGACTCATCTAAGAAAGATATTAAGGGAGATTCTTTGATCAACAGAAAATATATGGAAAGCATTAAATTGGGTCTACCTTGAAATAAATGGCCATATCTTCGTCTAAAATTGCTCCATTTCAATTATTAAGGTGTTCTTTGAATTCGCTTAATCTTTGAAACAAAACTGCATTAAAATAATTTGACTTCCGGCTCTTCTAAGAAAGATATTAAGGGATATTCTTCGATAAATAGAAAATATAAGGAAAGCAGTAAATAGGGTCAACCTTGAAATAAATGGCCATATCTTCGTCTAAAATTGCCCCATTTCAATTATAAAGGTGTTTTTAGAATTCACTCGATCTTTGGAACAAAACTGCATTAAAATAATTTGACTTCCGACTCATCTAAGAAAGATATTAAGGGATATTCTTCGATTAATAGAAAATATAAGCCAAACATTAAATAGGGTCAACCTTGAAATAAATGGCCATATCTTCGTCTAAAATTGCCCCATTTCAATTATAAAGGTGTTTTTAGAATTCACTCGATCTTTGGAACAAAACTGCATTAAAATAATTTGACTTCCGACTCATCTAAGAAAGATATTAAGGGAGATTCTTTGATCAACAGAAAATATATGGAAAGCATTAAATAGGGTCTACCTTGAAATAAATGGCCATATCTTCGTCTAAAATTGCCCCATTTCAATTATAAAGGTGTTTTTAGAATTCACTCGATCTTTGAAACAAAACTGCATTAAAATAATTTGACTTCCGACTCATCTAAGAAAGATATTAAGGGAGATTCTTCGATAAATAGAAAATATAAGGAAAGCATTAAATAGGGTCTACCTTGAAATAAATGGCCATATCTTCGTCTAAAATTGCCCCATTTCAATTATAAAGGTGTTTTTAGAATTCACTTGATCTTTGGAACAAAACTGCATTAAAATAATTTGACTTCCGACTCATCTAAGAAAGATATTAAGGGATATCCTTCGATTAATAGAAAATATAAGCCAAACATTAAATAGGGTCAACCTTGAAATAAATGGCCATATCTTCGTCTAAAATTGCCCCATTTCAATTATAAAGGTGTTTTTAGAATTCACTTGATCTTTGGAACAAAACTGCATTAAAATAATTTGACTTCCGACTCATCTAAGAAAGATATTAAGGGATATTCTTTGATCAACAGAAAATATATGGAAAGCATTAAATAGGGTCTACCTTGAAATAAATGGCCATATCTTCGTCTAAAATTGCCCCATTTCAATTATAAAGGTGTTTTTAGAATTCACCCGATCTTTGGAACAAAACTGCATTAAAATAATTTGACTTCCGACTCATCTAAGAAAGATATTAAGGGAGATTCTTTGATCAACAGAAAATATATGGAAAGCATTAAATAGGGTCTACCTTGAAATAAATGGCCATATCTTCGTCTAAAATTGCCCCATTTCAATTATAAAGGTGTTTTTAGAATTCACTTGATCTTTGAAACAAAACTGCATTAAAATAATTTGACTTCCGACTCATCTAAGAAAGATATTAAGGGATATTCTTCGATAAATAGAAAATATAAGGCAAAGCATTAAATAGGGTCAACCTTGAAATAAATGGCCATATCTTCGTCTAAAATTGCCCCATTTCAATTATAAAGGTGTTTTTAGAATTCACTCGATCTTTGGAACAAAACTGCATTAAAATAATTTGACTTCCGACTCATCTAAGAAAGATATTAAGGGATATCCTTCGATTAATAGAAAATATAAGCCAAACATTAAATAGGGTCAACCTTGAAATAAATGGCCATATCTTCGTCTAAAATTGCCCCATTTCAATTATAAAGGTGTTTTTAGAATTCACTTGATCTTTGGAACAAAACTGCATTAAAATAATTTGACTTCCGACTCATCTAAGAAAGATATTAAGGGAGATTCTTTGATCAACAGAAAATATATGGAAAGCATTAAATAGGGTCTACCTTGAAATAAATGGCCATATCTTCGTCTAAAATTGCCCCATTTCAATTATAAAGGTGTTTTTAGAATTCACTTGATCTTTGGAACAAAACTGCATTAAAATAATTTGACTTCCGACTCATCTAAGAAAGATATTAAGGGATATTCTTCGATAAATAGAAAATATAAGGAAAGCATTAAATAGGGTCAACCTTGAAATAAATGGCCATATCTTCGTCTAAAATTGCCCCATTTCAATTATAAAGGTGTTTTTAGAATTCACTTGATCTTTGGAACAAAACTGCATTAAAATAATTTGACTTCCGACTCATCTAAGAAAGATATTAAGGGATATTCCTTCGATTAATAGAAAATATAAGGAAAGCATTAAATAGGGTCAACCTTGAAATAAATGGCCATATCTTCGTCTAAAATTGCCCCATTTCAATTATAAAGGTGTTTTTAGAATTCACTTGATCTTTGGAACAAAACTGCATTAAAATAATTTGACTTCCGACTCATCTAAGAAAGATATTAAGGGATATTCTTCGATTAATAGAAAATATAAGCCAAACATTAAATAGGGTCAACCTTGAAATAAATGGCCATATCTTCGTCTAAAATTGCCCCATTTCAATTATAAAGGTGTTTTTAGAATTCACTTGATCTTTGGAACAAAACTGCATCTAAAATAATTTGACTTCCGACTCATCTAAGAAAGATATTAAGGGATATTCTTTGATCAATAGAAAATATATGGAAAGCATTAAATAGGGTCTACCTTGAAATAAATGGCCATATCTTCGTCTAAAATTGCCCCATTTCAATTATAAAGGTGTTTTTAGAATTCACTCGATCTTTGGAACAAAACTGCATTAAAATAATTTGACTTCCGACTCATCTAAGAAAGATATTAAGGGATATTCTTCGATTAATAGAAAATATATGGAAAACATTAAATAGGGTCTACCTTGAAATAAATGGCCATATCTTCGTCTAAAATTGCCCCATTTCAATTATAAAGGTGTTTTTAGAATTCACTCGATCTTTGGAACAAAACTGCATTAAAATAATTTGACTTCCGACTCATCTAAGAAAGATATTAAGGGATATTCTTCGATTAATAGAAAATATAAGCCAAACATTAAATAGGGTCAACCTTGAAATAAATGGCCATATCTTCGTCTAAAATTGCCCCATTTCAATTATAAAGGTGTTTTTAGAATTCACTCGATCTTTGAAACAAAACTGCATTAAAATAATTTGACTTCCGACTCATCTAAGAAAGATATTAAGGGATATTCTTTGATCAATAGAAAATATATGGAAAGCATTAAATAGGGTCTACCTTGAAATAAATGGCCATATCTTCGTCTAAAATTGCCCCATTTCAATTATAAAGGTGTTTTTTAGAATTCACTTGATCTTTGGAACAAAACTGCATTAAAATAATTTGACTTCCGACTCATCTAAGAAAGATATTAAGGGATATTCTTCGATAAATAGAAAATATAAGGCAAAGCATTAAATAGGGTCAACCTTGAAATAAATGGCCATATCTTCGTCTAAAATTGCCCCATTTCAATTATAAAGGTGTTTTTAGAATTCACTCGATCTTTGGAACAAAACTGCATTAAAATAATTTGACTTCCGACTCATCTAAGAAAGATATTAAGGGATATTCTTCGATTAATAGAAAATATAAGCCAAACATTAAATAGGGTCAACCTTGAAATAAATGGCCATATCTTCGTCTAAAATTGCCCCATTTCAATTATAAAGGTGTTTTTAGAATTCACTTGATCTTTGAAACAAAACTGCATTAAAATAATTTGACTTCCGACTCATCTAAGAAAGATATTAAGGGATATCCTTCGATTAATAGAAAATATAAGCCAAACATTAAATAGGGTCAACCTTGAAATAAATGGCCATATCTTCGTCTAAAATTGCCCCATTTCAATTATAAAGGTGTTTTTAGAATTCACTTGATCTTTGGAACAAAACTGCATTAAAATAATTTGACTTCCAACTCATCTAAGAAAGATATTAAGGGGAGATTCTTTGATCAACAGAAAATATATGGAAAGCATTAAATAGGTCTACCTTGAAATAAATGGCCATATCTGCGTCTAAATTGCCCCACTTCTATTAAAAAGGTGTTTTTTTGAATTCACTTAATCTTTGGGAACAAACTGCATTAAAATAATTTGACTTCCGACTCATCTAAGAAAGATATTAAGGGATATTCTTCGATAAATAGAAAATATATGGAAAGCATTAAATAGGGTCTACCTTGAAATAAATGGCCATATCTTAGTCTTAAATTGCCCCATTTCAATTATAAAGGTGCTTTTAGAATTCACTTGATCTTTGGAACAAAACTGCATCAAAATAATTTGACTTCCGACTCATCTAAGAAAGATATTAAGGGATATTCTTCGATTAATAGAAAATATAAGTCAAACATTAAATAGGGTCTACCTTGAAATAAATGGCCATATCTTCGTCTAAAATTGCCCCATTTCAATTATAAAGGTGTTTTTAGAGTTCACTTGATCTTTGGAACAAAACTGCATAAAATAATTTGACTTCCGACTCAACTAAGAAAGATATTAAGGGAGATTCTTTGATCAACAGAAAATATATGGAAAGCATTAAATAGGGTCTACCTTGAAATAAATGGCCATATCTGCGTCTAAAATTGCCCCACTTCAATTATAAAGGTGTTTTTTTAATTCACTTAATCTTTGGAACAAAACTGCATTAAAATAATTTGACTTCCGACTCATCTAAGAAAGATATTCAAGGGATATTCTTCGATAAATAGAAAATATAAGGAAAGCAGTAAATAGGGTCAACCTTGAAATAAATGGCCATATCTTAGTCTTAAATTGCCCCATTTCAATTATAAAGGTGTTTTTAGAATTCACTCGATCTTTGGAACAAAACTGCATCAAAATAATTTGACTTCCGACTCATCTAAGAAAGATATTAAGGGATATTCTTCGATTAATAGAAAATATAAGCCAAACATTAAATAGGGTCAACCTTGAAATAAATGGCCATATTTTCGTCTAAAATTGCCCCGTTTCAATTATAAAGGTGTTTTTAGAATTCACTTGATCTTTGAAACAAAACTGCATTAAAATAATTTGACTTCCGACTCATCTAAGAAAGATATTAATGGAGATTCTTTGATCAACAGAAAATACATGGAAAGCATTAAATAGGGTCTACCTTGAAATAAATGGCCATATCTTCGTGTAAAATTGCCCCATTTCAATTATAAAGGTGTTTTTTGAATTTACTTAATCTTTGAAACAAAACTGCATTAAAATAATTTGACTTCCGACTCATCTAAGAAAGATATTAAGGCATATTCTTCGATAAATAGAAAATATATGGAAAGCATTAAATAGGGTCTACCTTGAAATAAATGGCCATATCTTCGTCAAAAATTGCCACATTTCAATTACAAAGGTGTTTTTAGAATTCACTCGATTTTTGGAACAAAACTGCATCAAAATAATTTGACTTCCGACTCATCTAAGAAAGATATTAAGGGATATTCTTCGATCAATGGAAAATATATGGAAAGCATTAAATAGGGTCTACCTTGAAATAAATGGCCATATCTTCGTCAAAAATTGCCCCATTTCAATTATAAAGGTGTGTTTAGAATTCACTCGATCTTTGGAACAAAACTGCATCAAATCAATTTGACGTCCGACTCATCTAAGAAAGATATTAAGGGATATTCTTCGATAAATAGAAAATATAAGCCAAACTTTAAATAGGGTCTACCTTGAAATAAATGGCCATATCTTCGTCAAAAATTGCCCCATTTTAACTATAAAGGTGTTTTTAGAATTCACTCGATCTTTGGAACAAAACTGCATCAAAATAATTTGACTTCCGACTCATCTAAGAAAGATATTAAGGGATATTCTTTGATCAACAGAAATTATATGGAAAGCATTAAATAGGGTCTACCTTGAAATAAATGGCCATATCTTCGTCTAAAATTGCCCCATTTCAATTATAAAGGTGTTTTTAGAATTCACTTGATCTTTGGAACAAAACTGCATTAAAATAATTTGACTTCCGACTCATCTAAGAAAGATATTAAGGGATATTCTTCGATAAATAGAAAATATAAGGAAAGCAGTAAATAGGGTCAACCTTGAAATAAATGGCCATATCTTCGTCTAAAATTGCCCCATTTCAATTATAAAGGTGTTTTTAGAATTCACTCGATTTTTGGAACAAAACTGCATTAAAATAATTTGACTTCCGACTCATCTAAGAAAGATATTAAGGGATATTCTTCGATAAATAGAAAATATATGGAAAG
Source organism: Drosophila grimshawi (assembly GCF_018153295.1). Classification (NCBI taxonomy): domain Eukaryota; kingdom Metazoa; phylum Arthropoda; class Insecta; order Diptera; family Drosophilidae; genus Drosophila; species Drosophila grimshawi. The sequence goes on along the minus strand of NW_025062566.1, from coordinate 64,979 downwards.
CATTAAATAGGGTCTAACTTGAAATAAATGGCCATATCTTCGTACAAAATTGCCCCATTTCAACTCTAAAGGTGTTTTTAGAATTCACTCGATCTTTGGAACAAAACTGCTTTAAAATAATTTGACTTCCGACTCATCTAAGAAAGATATTAAGGGATATTCTTTGATCAATGGAAAATATATGGAAAGCATTAAATTGGGTCTACCTTGAAATAAATAGCCATATCTTCGTCAAAAATTGCCCCATTTCAATTATAAAGGTGTTTTTAGAATTCACTCGATCTTTGGAACAAAACTGCATCAAATTAATTTGACGTCCGACTCATCTAAGAAAGATATTAAGGGATATTCTTTGATCAACAGAAAATATATGGAAAGCATTAAATAGGGTCTACCTTGAAATAAATGGCCATATCTTCGTCTAAAATTGCCATATTTCAATTATAAAGGTGTTTTTAGAATTCACTTGATCTTTGGAACAAAACTGCATTAAAATAATTTGACTTCCGACTCATCTAAGAAAGATATTAAGGGATATCCTTCGATTAATAGAAAATATAAGCCAAACATTAAATAGGGTCAACCTTGAAATAAATGGCCATATCTTCGTCTAAAATTGCCATATTTCAATTATAAAGGTGTTTTTAGAATTCACTTGATCTTTGGAACAAAACTGCATTAAAATAATTTGACTTCCGACTCATCTAAGAAAGATATTAAGGGATATTCTTTGATCAACAGAAAATATATGGAAAGCATTAAATAGGGTCTACCTTGAAATAAATGGCCATATCTTCGTCTAAAATTGCCCCATTTCAATTATAAAGGTGTTTTTAGAATTCACTTGATCTTTGGAACAAAACTGCATTAAAATAATTTGACTTCCGACTCACCTAAGAAAGATATTAATGGATATTCTTCGATCAATGGAAAATATATGGAAAGCATTAAATAGGGTCTACCTTGAAATAAATAGCCATATCTTCGTCAACAATTGCCCCATTTCAATTATAAAGGTGTTTTTAGAATTCACTTGATCTTTGAAACAAAACTGCATCAAATTAATTTGACGTCCGACTCATCTAAGAAAGATATTAAGGGATATCCTTCGATTAATAGAAAATATAAGCCAAACATTAAATAGGGTCAACCTTGAAATAAATGGCCATATCTTCGTCTAAAATTGCCCCATTTCAATTATAATGGTGTTTTTAGAATTCACTTGATCTTTGAAACAAAACTGCATTAAAATAATTTGACTTCCGACTCATCTAAGAAAGATATTAAGGGATATTCTTTGATCAACAGAAAATATATGGAAAGCATTAAATAGGGTCTACCTTGAAATAAATGGCCATATCTTCGTCTAAAATTGCCCCATTTCAATTATAAAGGTGTTTTTAGAATTCACTTGATCTTTGGAACAAAACTGCATTAAAATAATTTGACTTCCGACTCACCTAAGAAAGATATTAATGGATATTCTTCGATCAATGGAAAATATATGGAAAGCATTAAATAGGGTCTACCTTGAAATAAATAGCCATATCTTCGTCAACAATTGCCCCATTTCAATTATAAAGGTGTTTTTAGAATTCAGTTGATCTTTGAAACAAAACTGCATCAAATTAATTTGACGTCCGACTCATCTAAGAAAGATATTAAGGGATATCCTTCGATTAATAGAAAATATAAGCCAAACATTAAATAGGGTCAACCTTGAAATAAATGGCCATATCTTCGTCTAAAATTGCCCCATTTCAATTATAATGGTGTTTTTAGAATTCACTTGATCTTTGAAACAAAACTGCATTAAAATAATTTGACTTCCGACTCATCTAAGAAAGATATTAAGGGATATTCTTTGATCAACAGAAAATATATGGAAAGCATTAAATAGGGTCTACCTTGAAATAAATGGCCATATCTTCGTATAAAATTGCCCCATTTCAATTCTAAACGTGTTTTTAGGATTCACTTAATCTTTGGAACAAAACTGCATTAAAATAATTTGACTTCCGACTCATCTAAGAAAGATATTAAGGGATATTCTTCGATAAATAGAAAATATATGGAAAGCATTAAATAGGGTCAACCTTGAAATAAATGGCCATATCTTCGTCAAAAATTGCCCCATTTCAATTATAAAGGTGTTTTTAGAATTCACTCGATCTTTGGAACAAAACTGCATCAAAATAATTTGACGTTCGACTCATCTAAGAAAGATATTGAGGGATATTCTTCGATAAATAGAAAATATATGGAAAGCATTAAATAGGGTCTACCTTGAAATAAATGGCCATATCTTCGTCTAAAATTGCCCCATTTCAATTATAAAGGTGTCTTTAGAATTCACTCGATTTTTGGAACAAAACTGCATTAAAATAATTTGACTTCCGACTCATCTAAGAAAGATATTAAGGGATATTCTTCGATAAATAGAAAATATATGGAAAGCATTAAATAGGGTCTACCTTGAAATAAATGGCCACATCTTCGTCAAAAATTGCCCCATTTCAATTATAAAGGTGTTTTCAGATTTCACTCGATCTTTGGAACAAAACTGCATTAAAATAATTTGACTTCCGACTCATCTAAGAAAGATATTAAGGGATATTCTTTGATCAACAGAAAATATATGGAAAGCATTAAATAGGGTCTACCTTGAAATAAATGGCCATATCTTCGTATAAAATTGCCCCGTTTCAATTATAAAGGTGTTTTTAGGATTCACTTAATCTTTGGAACAAAACTGCATTAAAATAATTTGACTTCCGACTCATCTAAGAAAGATATTAAGGGATATTCTTCGATCAATGGCAAATATATGGAAAGCATTAAATAGGGTCTACCTTGAAATAAATGGCCATATCTTCGTCAACAATTGCCCCATTTCAATTATAAAGGTGTTTTTAGAATTCACTTGATCTTTGGAACAAAACTGCATCAAATTAATTTGACGTCCGACTCATCTAAGAAAGATATTAAGGGATATCCTTCGATTAATAGAAAATATAAGCCAAACATTAAATAGGGTCAACCTTGAAATAAATGGCCATATCTTCGTCTAAAATTGCCCCATTTCAATTATAAAGGTGTTTTTAGAATTCACTTGATCTTTGAAACATAACTGCATTAAAATAATTTGACTTCCGACTCATCTAAGAAAGATATTAAGGGATATTCTTTGATCAACAGAAAATATATGGAAAGCATTAAATAGGGTCTACCTTGAAATAAATGGCCATATCTTCGTATAAAATTGCCCCATTTCAATTCTAAACGTGTTTTTAGGATTCACTTAATCTTTGGAACAAAACTGCATTAAAATAATTTGACTTCCGACTCATCTAAGAAAGATATTAAGGGATATTCTTCGATAAATAGAAAATATGTGGAAAGCATTAAATAGGGTCTACCTTGAAATAAATGGCCATATCTTCGTCAAAAATTGCCCCATTTCAATTATAAAGGTATTTTTAGAATTCACTCGATTTTTGGAACAAAACTGCATCAAAATAATTTGACGTTCGACTCATCTAAGAAAGATATTGAGGGATATTCTTCGATAAATAGAAAATATATGGAAAGCATTAAATAGGGTCTACCTTGAAATAAATGGCCATATCTTCGTCTAAAATTGCCCCATTTCAAATATAAAGGTGTCTTTAGAATTCACTCGATTTTTGGAACAAAACTGCATTAAAATAATTTGACTTCCGACTCATCTAAGAAAGATATTAAGGGATATTCTTCGATAAATAGAAAATATATGGAAAGCATTAAATAGGGTCTACCTTGAAATAAATGGCCATATCTTCGTCAAAAATTGCCCCATTTTAACTATAAAGGTGTTTTTAGAATTCACTCGATCTTTGGAACAAAACTGCATTAAAATAATTTGACTTCCGACTCATCTAAGAAAGATATTAAGGGATATTCTTTGATCAACAGAAAATATATGGAAAGCATTAAATAGGGTCTACCTTGAAATAAATGGCCATATCTTTGTCTAAAATTGCCCCGTTTCAATTATAAAGGTGTTTTTAGAATTCACTTGATCTTTGAAACAAAACTGCATTAAAATAATTTGACTTCCGACTCATCTAAGAAAGATATTAATGGAGATTCTTTGATCAACAGAAAATACATGGAAAGCATTAAATAGGGTCTACCTTGAAATAAATGGCCATATCTTCGTCAAAAATTGCCCCATTTCAATTATAAAGGTGTTTTTAGAATTCACTCGATCTTTGGAACAAAACTGCATCAAAATAATTTGACGTTCGACTCATCTAAGAAAGATATTGAGGGATATTCTTCGATAAATAGAAAATATATGGAAAGCATTAAATAGGGTCTACCTTGAAATAAATGGCCATATCTTCGTCTAAAATTGCCCCATTTCAATTATAAAGGTGTCTTTAGAATTCACTCGATTTTTGGAACAAAACTGCATTAAAATAATTTGACTTCCGACTCATCTAAGAAAGATATTAAGGGATATTCTTCGATAAATAGAAAATATATGGAAAGCATTAAATAGGGTCTACCTTGAAATAAATGGCCACATCTTCGTCAAAAATTGCCCCATTTCAATTATAAAGGTGTTTTCAGATTTCACTCGATCTTTGGAACAAAACTGCATTAAAATAATTTGACTTCCGACTCATCTAAGAAAGATATTAAGGGATATTCTTTGATCAACAGAAAATATATGGAAAGCATTAAATAGGGTCTACCTTGAAATAAATGGCCATATCTTTGTCTAAAATTGCCCCGTTTCAATTATAAAGGTGTTTTTAGAATTCACTTGATCTTTGAAACAAAACTGCATTAAAATAATTTGACTTCCGACTCATCTAAGAAAGATATTAATGGAGATTCTTTGATCAACAGAAAATACATGGAAAGCATTAAATAGGGTCTACCTTGAAATAAATGGCCATATCTTCGTGTAAAATTGCCCCATTTCAATTATAAAGGTGTTTTTTGAATTCACTTGATCTTTGGAACAAAACTGCATTAAAATAACTTGACTACCGACTCATCTAAGAAAGATATTAAGGGATATTCTTCGATCAATGGCAAATATATGGAAAGCATTAAATAGGGTCTACCTTGAAATAAATGGCCATATCTTCGTCAACAATTGCCCCATTTCAATTATAAAGGTGTTTTTAGAATTCACTTGATCTTTGGAACAAAACTGCATCAAAATAATTTGACTTCCGACTCAGCTAAGAAAGATATTAAGGGATATCCTTCGATTAATAGAAAATATAAGCCAAACATTAAATAGGGTCAACCTTGAAATAAATGGCCATATCTTCGTCTAAAATTGCCCCGTTTCAATTATAAAGGTGTTTTTAGAATTCACTCGATCTTTGAAACAAAACTGCATTAAAATAATTTGACTTCCGACTCAACTAAGAAAGATATTAAGGGATATTCTTTGATCAACAGAAAATATATGGAAAGCATTAAATAGGGTCTACCTTGAAATAAATGGCCATATCTTCGTATAAAATTGCCCCATTTCAATTCTAAACGTGTTTTTAGGATTCACTTAATCTTTGGAACAAAACTGCATTAAAATAATTTGACTTCCGACTCATCTAAGAAAGATATTAAGGGATATTCTTCGATAAATAGAAAATATGTGGAAAGCATTAAATAGGGTCTACCTTGAAATAAATGGCCATATCTTCGTCAAAAATTGCCCCATTTCAATTATAAAGGTATTTTTAGAATTCACTCGATTTTTGGAACAAAACTGCATCAAAATAATTTGACGTTCGACTCATCTAAGAAAGATATTGAGGGATATTCTTCGATAAATAGAAAATATATGGAAAGCATTAAATAGGGTCTACCTTGAAATAAATGGCCATATCTTCGTCTAAAATTGCCCCATTTCAAATATAAAGGTGTCTTTAGAATTCACTCGATTTTTGGAACAAAACTGCATTAAAATAATTTGACTTCCGACTCATCTAAGAAAGATATTAAGGGATATTCTTCGATAAATAGAAAATATATGGAAAGCATTAAATAGGGTCTACCTTGAAATAAATGGCCATATCTTCGTCAAAAATTGCCCCATTTTAACTATAAAGGTGTTTTTAGAATTCACTCGATCTTTGGAACAAAACTGCATTAAAATAATTTGACTTCCGACTCATCTAAGAAAGATATTAAGGGATATTCTTTGATCAACAGAAAATATATGGAAAGCATTAAATAGGGTCTACCTTGAAATAAATGGCCATATCTTTGTCTAAAATTGCCCCGTTTCAATTATAAAGGTGTTTTTAGAATTCACTTGATCTTTGAAACAAAACTGCATTAAAATAATTTGACTTCCGACTCATCTAAGAAAGATATTAATGGAGATTCTTTGATCAACAGAAAATACATGGAAAGCATTAAATAGGGTCTACCTTGAAATAAATGGCCATATCTTCGTGTAAAATTGCCCCATTTCAATTATAAAGGTGTTTTTTGAATTTACTTTATCTTTGAAACAAAACTGCATTAAAATAATTTGACTTCCGACTCATCTAAGAAAGATATTAAGGGATATTCTTCGATAAATAGAAAATATATGGAATGCATTAAATAGGGTCTACCTTGAAATAAATGGCCATATCTTCGTCTAAAATTGCCCCATTTCAATTTTAAAGGTATTTTTAGAATTCACTCGATTTTTGGAACAAAACTGCATTAAAATAATTTGACGTTCGACTCATCTAAGAAAGATATTAAGGGATATTCTTCGATAAATAGAAAATATATGGAAAGCATTAAATAGGGTCTACCTTGAAATAAATGGCCATATCTTCGTCTAAAATTGCCCCATTTCAATTATAAAGATGTTTTTAGAATTCACTTGATCTTTGGAACAAAACTGCATTAAAATAATTTGACTTCCGACTCATCTAAGAAAGATATTAAGGGATATTCTTCGATAAATAGAAAATATAAGGAAAGCATTAAATTGGGTCTACCTTGAAATAAATGGCCATATCTTCGTCAAAAATTGCCACATTTCAATTACAAAGGTGTTTTTAGAATTCACTCGATCTTTGGAACAAAACTGCATTAAAATAATTTGACTTCCGACTCATCTAAGAAAGATATTAAGGGATATTCTTCGATCAATAGAAAATATATGGAAAGCATTAAATAGGGTCTACCTTGAAATAAATGGCCATATCTTCGTCAAAAATTGCCCCATTTCAATTATTAAGGTGTTTTTAGAATTCACTCGATCTTTGGAACAAAACTGCATCAAATCAATTTGACGTCCGACTCATCTAAGAAAGATATTAAGGGATATCCTTCGATTAATAGAAAATATAAGCCAAACTTTAAATAGGGTCAACCTTGAAATAAATGGCCATATCTTCTACTAAAATTGCCCCATTTCAATTATAAAGGTGTTTTTAGAATTCACTTGATCTTTGGAACAAAACTGCATTAAAATAATTTGACTTCCGACTCATCTAAGAAAGATATTAAGGGATATTCTTTGATCAACAGAAAATATATGGAAAGCATTAAATAGGGTCTACCTTGAAATAAATGGCCATATCTTCGTCTAAAATTGCCCCATTTCAATTATAAAGGTGTTTTTAGAATTCACTTGATCTTTGGAACAAAACTGCATTAAAATAATTTGACTTCCGACTCATCTAAGAAAGATATTAATGGATATTCTTCGATAAATAGAAAATATAAGGAAAGCAGTAAATAGGGTCAACCTTGAAATAAATGGCCATATCTTCGTCTAAAATTGCCCCATTTCAATTATAAAGGTGTTTTTTAGAATTCACTCGATTTTTTGGAACAAAACTGCATTAAAATAATTTGACTTTCGACTCATCTAAGAAAGATATTAAGGGATATTCTTCGATAAATAGAAAATATATGGAAAGCATTTAAATAGGGTCTACCTTGAAATAAATGGCCCATATCTTCGTCTAAAATTGCCCCATTTCAATTATAAAGGTGTTTTTAGAATTCACTTGATCTTTGGAACAAAACTGCATTAAAATAATTTGACTTCCGACTCATCTAAGAAAGATATTAAGGGATATTCTTTGATCAACAGAAAATATATGGAAAACATTAAATAGGGTCTACCTTGAAATAAATGGCCATATCTTCGTACAAAATTGCCCCATTTCAACTCTAAAGGTGTTTTTAGAATTCACTCGATCTTTGGAACAAAACTGCATTAAAATAATTTGACTTCCGACTCATCTAAGAAAGATATTAAGGGATATTCTTCGATCAATGGAAAATATATGGAAAGCATTAAATAGGGTCTACCTTGAAATAAATAGCCATATCTTCGTCAAAAATTGCCCCATTTCAATTATAAAGGTGTTTTTAGAATTCACTCGATCTTTGGAACAAAACTGCATCAAAATAATTTGACTTCCGACTCATCTAAGAAAGATATTAAGGGATATTCTTCGATTAATAGAAAATATAAGCCAAACATTATATAGGGTCAACCTTGAAATAAATGGCCATATCTTCGTCTAAAATTGCCCCATTTCAATTATAAAGGTGTTTTTAGAATTCACTTGATCTTTGGAACAAAACTGCATTAAAATAATTTGACTTCCGACTCATCTAAGAAAGATATTAAGGGATATTCTTTGATCAACAGAAAATATATGGAAAACATTAAATAGGGTCTACCTTGAAATAAATGGCCATATCTTCGTACAAAATTGCCCCATTTCAACTCTAAAGGTGTTTTTAGAATTCACTTGATCTTTGGAACAAAACTGCATTAAAATAATTTGACTTCCGACTCATCTAAGAAAGATATTAAGGGATATTCTTCGATCAATGGAAAATATATGGAAAGCATTAAATAGGGTCTACCTTGAAATAAATAGCCATATCTTCGTCAACAATTGCCCCATTTCAATTATAAAGGTGTTTTTAGAATTCAGTTGATCTTTGAAACAAAACTGCATCAAATTAATTTGACGTCCGACTCATCTAAGAAAGATATTAAGGGATATCCTTCGATTAATAGAAAATATAAGCCAAACATTAAATAGGGTCAACCTTGAAATAAATGGCCATATCTTCGTCTAAAATTGCCCCATTTCAATTATAAAGGTGTTTTTAGAATTCACTTGATCTTTGGAACAAAACTGCATTAAAATAATTTGACTTCCGACTCATCTAAGAAAGATATTAAGGGATATTCTTTGATCAACAGAAAATATATGGAAAGCATTAAATAGGGTCTACCTTGAAATAAATGGCCATATCTTCGTATAAAATTGCCCCGTTTCAATTATAAAGGTGTTTTTAGGATTCACTTAATCTTTGGAACAAAACTGCATTAAAATAATTTGACTTCCGACTCATCTAAGAAAGATATTAAGGGATATTCTTCGATCAATGGAAAATATATGGAAAGCATTAAATAGGGTCTACCTTGAAATAAATGGCCATATCTTCGTCTAAAATTGCCCCATTTCAAATATAAAGGTGTCTTTAGAATTCACTCGATTTTTGGAACAAAACTGCATTAAAATAATTTGACTTCCGACTCATCTAAGAAAGATATTAAGGGATATTCTTCGATAAATAGAAAATATATGGAAAGCATTAAATAGGGTCTACCTTGAAATAAATGGCCATATCTTCATCAAAAATTGCCCCATTTCAACTATAAAGGTGTTTTTAGAATTCACTCGATCTTTGGAACAAAACTGCATTAAAATAATTTGACTTCCGACTCATCTAAGAAAGATATTAAGGGATATTCTTTGATCAACAGAAAATATATGGAAAGCATTAAATAGGGTCTACCTTGAAATAAATGGCCATATCTTTGTCTAAAATGCCCCATTTCAATTATAAAGGTGTTTTTAGAATTCACTTGATCTTTGGAACAAAACTGCATCAAAAAAATTTGACTTCCGACTCATCTAAGAAAGATATTAAGGGATATTCTTTGATCAACAGAAAATATATGGAAAGCATTAAATAGGGTCTACCTTGAAATAATTGGCTATATCTTCGTCTAAAATTGCCCCATTTCAATTATAAAGGTGTTTTTAGAATTCACTTGATCTTTGGAACAAAACTGCATTAAAATAATTTGACTTCCGACTCATCTAAGACAGATATTAAGAGATATTCTTTGATCAACAGAAAATATATGGAAAGCATTAAATAGGGTCTACCTTGAAATAAATGGCCATATCTTCGTACAAAATTGCCCCATTTCAACTCTAAAGGTGTTTTTAGAATTCACTTGATCTTTGGAACAAAACTGCATTAAAATAATTTGACTTCCGACTCATCTAAGAAAGATATTAAGGGATATTCTTCGATCAATGGAAAATATATGGAAAGCATTAAATAGGGTCTACCTTGAAATAAATAGCCATATCTTCGTCAAAAATTGCCCTATTTCAACTATAAAGGTGTTTTTAGAATTCACTCGATCTTTGGAACAAAACTGCATCAAATTAATTTGACGTCCGACTCATCTAAGAAAGATATTAAGGGATATCCTTCGATTATAGAAAATATAAGCCAAACATTAAATAGGGTCAACCTTGAAATAAATGGCCATATCTTCGGCAAAAATTGCCATATTTCAAATATAAAGGTGTTTTTAGAATTCACTTGATCTTTGGCACAAAACTGCATTAAAATAATTTGACTTCCGACTCATCTAAGAAAGATATTAAGGGATATTCTTTGATCAACAGAAAATATATGGAAAGCATTAAATAGGGTCTACCTTGAAATAAATGGCCATATCTTCGTACAAAATTGCCCCATTTCAACTCTAAAGGTGTTTTTAGAATTCACTTGATCTTTGGAACAAAACTGCATTAAAATAATTTGACTTCCGACTCATCTAAGAAAGATATTAAGGGATATTCTTCGATCAATGGAAAATATATGGAAAGCATTAAATAGGGTCTACCTTGAAATAAATAGCCATATCTTCGTCAACAATTGCCCCATTTGAATTATAAAGGTGTTTTTAGAATTCACTTGATCTTTGGAACAAAACTGCATTAAAATAATTTGACGTCCGACTCATCTAAGAAAGATATTAAGGGATATCCTTCGATAAATAGAAAATATATGGAAAGCATTAAATAGGGTCTACCTTGAAATAAATGGCCATATCTTCGTCAAAAATTGCCCCATTTCAATTATAAAGGGGTTTTTAGAATTCACTTGATCTTTGAAACAAAACTGCATTAAAATAATTTGACTTCCGACCCATCTAAGAAAGATATTAAGGGATATTCTTTGATCAACAGAAAATATATGGAAAGCATTAAATAGGGTCTACCTTGAAATAAATGGCCATATCTTCGTATAAAATTGCCCCATTTCAATTCTAAACGTGTTTTTAGGATTCACTTAATCTTTGGAACAAAACTGCATTAAAATAATTTGACTTCCGACTCATCTAAGAAAGATATTAAGGGATATTCTTCGATAAATAGAAAATATATGGAAAGCATTAAATAGGGTCTACCTTGAAATAAATGGCCATATCTTCGTCAAAAATTGCCCCATATCAATTATAAAGGTGTCTTTAGAATTCACTCGATTTTTGGAACAAAACTGCATTAAAATAATTTGACTTCCGACTCATCTAAGAAAGATATTAAGGGATATTCTTCGATAAATAGAAAATATATGGAAAGCATTAAATAGGGTCTACCTTGAAATAAATGGCCATATCTTCATCAAAAATTGCCCCATTTCAACTATAAAGGTGTTTTTAGAATTCACTCGATCTTTGGAACAAAACTGCATTAAAATAATTTGACTTCCGACTCATCTAAGAAAGATATTAAGGGATATTCTTTGATCAACAGAAAATATATGGAAAGCATTAAATAGGGTCTACCTTGAAATAATTGGCTATATCTTCGTCTAAAATTGCCCCATTGCAATTATAAAGGTGTTTTCAGAATTCACTTGATCTTTGGAACAAAACTGCATTAAAATAATTTGACTTCCGACTCATCTAAGACAGATATTAAGGGATATTCTTTGATCAACAGAAAATATATGGAAAGCATTAAATAGGGTCTACCTTGAAATAAATGGCCATATCTTCGTACAAAATTGCCCCATTTCAACTCTAAAGGTGTTTTTAGAATTCACTCGATCTTTGAAACAAAACTGCATTAAAATAATTTGACTTCCGACTCATCTAAGAAAGATATTAAGGGATATTCTTCGATCAATGGAAAATAGATGGAAAGCATTAAATAGGGTCTACCTTGAAATAAATAGCCATATCTTCGTCAAAAATTGCCCCATTTCAATTATAAAGGTGTTTTTAGAATTCACTCAATCTTTGGAACAAAACTGCATCAAATTAATTTGACGTCCGACTCACCTAAGAAAGATATTAGGGGATATCCTTCGATTAATAGAAAATATAAGCCAAACATTAAATAGGGTCAACCTTGAAATAAATGGCCATATCTTCGTCTAAAATTGCCCCATTTCAATTATAAAGGTGTTTTTAGAATTCACTTGATCTTTGAAACAAAACTGCATTAAAATAACTTGACTTCCGACTCATCTAAGAAAGATATTAAGGGATATTCTTTGATCAACAGAAAATATATGGAAAGCATTAAATAGGGTCTACCTTGAAATAAATGGCCATATCTTCGTATAAAATTGTCCCATTTCAATTATAAAGGTGTTTTTAGGATTCGCTCGATCTTTGGAACAAAACTGCATTAAAATAATTTGACGTCCGACTCACCTAAGAAAGATATTAGGGGATATCCTTCGATTAATAGAAAATATAAGCCAAACATTAAATAGGGTCTACCTTGAAATAAATGGCCATATCTTCGTCAAAAATTGCCCCATTTCAACTATAAAGGTGTTTTTAGAATTCACTCGATCTTTGAAACAAAACTGCATTAAAATAATTTGACTTCCAACTCATCTAAGAAAGATATTAAGGGAGATTCTTTGATCAACAGAAAATATATGGAAAGCATTAAATAGGGTCTACCTTGAAATAAATGGCCATATCTTCGTCAAAAATTGCCCCATTTCAATTATAAAGGTGTTTTTAGAATTCACTTAATCTTTGGAACAAAACTGCTTTAAAAGAATTTGACTTCCGACTCATCTAAGAAAGATATTAAGGGATATTCTTCGATAAATAGAAAATAAAGGGAAAGCATTAAATAGGGTCAACCTTGAAATAAATGGCCATATCTTCGTCTATAATTGCCCCATTTCAATTATAAAGGTGTTTTTAGAATTCACTTGATTTTTCGAACAAAACTGCATTAAAATAATTTGACGTTCGACTCATCTAAGAAAGATATTAAGGGATGTTCTTCGATAAATAGAAAATATATGGAAAGCATTAAATAGGGTCTACCTTGAAATAAATGGCCATATCTTCGGAAAGCATTAAAAAGGGTCTACCTTGAAATAAATGGCCATATCTTCGTCAAAAATTGCCCCGTTTCAATTACAAAGCTGTTTTTAGAATTCACTCGATCTTTGGAACAAAACTGCATTAAAATAATTTGACTTTCGACTCATCTAAGAAAGATATTAAGGGATATTCTTTGATCAACTGAAAATATATGGAAAGCATTAAATAGGGTCAACCTTGAAATAAATGGCCATATCTTCGTCTAAAATTGCCCCATTTCAATTAGAAAGGTGTCTTTAGAATTCACTCGATTTTTGGAACAAAACTGCATTAAAATAATTTGACTTCCGTTTCATCTAAGAAAGATATTAAGGGATATTCTTCGATAAATAGAAAATATATGGAAAGCATTAAATAGGGTCTACCTTGAAATAAATGGCCATATCTTCGTCAAAAATTGCCCCATTTCAATTACAAAGGTGTTTTTAGAATTCACTCGATCTTTGAAACAAAACTACATTAAAATAATTTGACTTCCGACTCATCTAAGAAAGATATTAAGGGATATTCTTTGATCAACAGAAAATATATGGAAAGCATTAAATAGGGTCAACCTTGAAATAAATGGCCATATCTTCGTCTAAAATTGCCCCATTTCAATTATAAAGGTGCTTTTAGAATTCACTCGATTTTTGGAACAAAACTGCATTAAAATAATTTTACTTCCGACTCATCTAAGAAAGATATTAAGGGATATTCTTCGATAAATAGAAAATATAAGGAAAGCAGTAAATAGGGTCAACCTTGAAATAAATGGCCATATCTTCGTCTAAAATTTCCCCATTTCAATTATAAAAGTGTTTTTAGAATCCACTCAATCTTTGGAACAAAACTGCATCAAAATAATTTGACTTCCGACTCATCTAAGAAAGCTATTAAGGGATATTCTTTGATCAACAGAAAATATATGGAAAGCATTAAATAGGGTCTACCTTGAAATAAATGGCCATATCTTCGTCTAAAATTGCCCCATTTCAATTACAAAGGTGTTTTTAGAATTCACTTGATCTTTGGAACAAAACTGCATTAAAATAATTTGACTTCCGACTCATCTAAGAAAGATATTAAGGGATATTCTTTGATCAACAGAAAATATATGGAAAGCATTAAATAGGGTCTACCTTGAAATAAATGGCCATATCTTCGTCTAAAATTGCCCCATTGCAATTATAAAGGTGTTTTTAGAATTCACTCGATCTTTGGAACAAAACTGCATTAAAATAATTTGACTTCCGACTCATCTAAGAAAGATATTAAGGGATATTCTTTGATCAACAGAAAATATATGGAAAGCATTAAATAGGGTCTACCTTGAAATAATTGGCTATATCTTCGTCTAAAATTGCCCCATTGCAATTATAAAGGTGTTTTCAGAATTCACTTGATCTTTGGAACAAAACTGCATTAAAATAATTTGACTTCCGACTCATCTAAGACAGATATTAAGGGATATTCTTTGATCAACAGAAAATATATGGAAAGCATTAAATAGGGTCTACCTTGAAATAAATGGCCATATCTTTGTCTAAAATGCACCATTTCAACTCTAAAGGTGTTTTTAGAATTCACTTGATCTTTGGAACAAAAGTGCTTCAAAATAATTTGACTTCCGACTCATCTAAGAAAGATATTAAGGGATATCCTGCGATTAATAGAAAATATAAGCCAAACATTAAATAGGGTCAACCTTGAAATAAATGGCTATATCTTCGTCTTTAATTGCCCCATTTCAATTATGAAGGTGTTTTTAGAATTCACTTGATCTTTGGAACAAAACTGCATTAAAATAATTTGACTTCCGAGTCATCTAAGAAAGATATTAAGGGATATTCTTCGATAAATAGAAAATATAAGGAAAGCAGTAAATAGGGTCAACCTTGAAATAAATGGCCATATCTTCGTCTAAAATTGCCCCATTTCAATTATAAAAGTGTTTTTAGAATTCACTCAATCTTTGGAACAAAACTGCATCAAAATAATTTGACTTCCGACTCATCTAAGAAAGATATTAAGGGATATCCTTCGATTAATAGAAAATATAAGCCAAACATTAAATAGGGTCAACCTTGAAATAAATGGCTATATCTTCGTCTTTAATTGCCCCATTTCAATTATGAAGGTGTTTTTAGAATTCACTTGATCTTTGGAACAAAACTGCATTAAAATAATTTGACTTCCGACTCATCTAAGAAAGCTATTAAGGGATATTCTTTGATCAACAGAAAATATATGGAAAGCATTAAATAGGGTCAAACTTGAAATAAATAGCCATATCTTCGTATAAAATTGCCCCATTTCAATTATAAAGGTGTTTTTAGAATTCACTTGATCTTTGGAACAAAACTGCATTAAAATAATTTGACTTCCGACTCATCTAAGAAAGATATTAAGGGATATTCTTTGATCAACAGAAAATATATGGAAAGCATTAAATAGGGTCTACCTTGAAATAAATGGCCATATCTTCGTCTAAAATTGCCCCATTTCAATTATAAAGGTGTTTTTAGAATTCACTTGATCTTTGGAACAAAACTGCATTAAAATAATTTGACTTCCAACTCATCTAAGAAAGATATTAAGGGATATTCTTTGATCAACAGATAATATATGGAAAGCATTAAATAGGGTCTACCTTGAAATAAATGGCCATATCTTTGTCTAAAATGCCCCATTTCAATTATAAAGGTGTTTTTAGAATTCACTTGATCTTTGGAACAAAACTGCATTAAAATAATTTGACTTCCGACTCATCTAAGAAAGATATTAAGGGATATTCTTTGATCAACAGAAAATATATGGAAAGCATTAAATAGGGTCTACCTTGAAATAAATGGCCATATCTTCGTATAAAATTGCCCCATTTCAATTATAAAGGTGTTTTTAGAATTCACTTGATCTTCGAAACAAAACTGCATTAAAATAATTTGACTTCCGACTCATCTAAGAAAGATATTAAGGGATATTCTTTGATCAACAGAAAATATATGGAAAGCATTAAATAGGGTCTACCTTGAAATAAATGGCCATATCTTCGTCAAAAATTGCCCCATTTCAATTATAAAGGTGTTTTTAGAATTCACTCGATCTTTGAAACAAAACTGCATTAAAATAATTTGACTTCCGACTCATCTAAGAAGGATATTAAGGGATATTCTTTGATCAACAGAAAATATATGGAAAGCATTAAATAGGGTCTACCTTGAAATAAATGGCCATATCTTCGTCAAACATTGCCCCACTTCAATTATAAAGGTGTTTTTAGAATTCACTTAATCTTTGAAACAAAACTGCATTAAAATAATTTGACTTCCGACTCATCTAAGAAAGATATTAAGGGATATTCTTCGATAAATAGAAAATATAAGCCAAACATTAAATAGGGTCAACCTTGAAATAAATGGCCATATCTTCGTCAAAAATTGCCCTAATTCAATTACAAAGGTGTTTTTAGAATTCACTTGATCTTTGGAACAAAACTGCATTAAAATAATTTGACTTTCGACTCATCTAAGAAATATATTAAGGGATATTCTTTGATCAACAGAAAATATATGGAAAGCATTAAATAGGGTCAACCTTGAAATAAATGGTCATATCTTCGTATAAAATTGCCCCATTTCAATTATAAAGGTGTCTTTAGAATTCACTCGATTTTTGGAACAAAACTGATTTAAAATAATTTGACTTCCGACTCATCTAAGAAAGATATTAAGGGATATTCTTCGATAAATAGAAAATATATGGAAAGCATTAAATAGGGTCAACCTTGAAATAAATGGCCATATCTTCGTCAAAAATTGCCCCATTTCAACTATAAAGGTGTTTTTAGAATTCACTCGATCTTTGGAACAAAACTGCATTAAAATAATTTGACTTCCGACTCATCTAAGAAAGATATTAAGGGATATTCTTTGATCAACAGAAAATATATGGAAAGCATTAAATAGGGTCAACCTTGAAATAAATGGCCATATCTTCGTCTAAAATTGCCCCATTTCAATTATAAAGGTGTCTTTAGAATTCGCTCGATCTTTGGAACAAAACTGCATTAAAATAATTTGACTTCCGACTCATCTAAGAAAGATATTAAGGGATATTCTTTGATCAACAGAAAATATATGGAAAGCATTAAATAGGGTCAACCTTGAAATAAATGGCCATATCTTCGTCTAAAATTGCCCCATTTCAATTATAAAGGTGATTTTAGAATTCACTCGATTTTTGGAACAAAACTGCATTAAAATAATTTGACTTCCGACTCATCTAAGAAAGATATTAAGGGATATTCTTCGATAAATAGAAAATATATGGAAAGCATTAAATAGGGTCTACCTTGAAATAAATGGCCATATCTTCGTATAAAATTGCCCCATTTCAATTATAAAGGTGTTTTTAGAATTCACTTGATCTTTGGAACAAAACTGCATTAAAATAATTTGCCTTCCGACTCATCTAAGAAAGATATTAAGGGATATTCTTTGATCAACAGAAAATATATGGAAAGCATTAAATAGGGTCTACCTTGAAATAAATGGCCATATCTTCGTCTAAAATTGCCCCCATTTCAATTACAAAGGTGTTTTTAGAATTCACTTGATCTTTGGAACAAAACTGCATTAAAATAATTTGACTTCCGACTCATCTAAGAAAGATATTAAGGGATATTCTTTGATCAACAGAAAATATATGGAAAGCATTAAATAGGGTATACCTTGAAATAAATGGCCATATCTTCGTTTTAAATTGCCCCATTTCAACTCTAAAGGTGTTTTTAGGATTCGCTCGATCTTTGGAACAAAACTGCATTAAAATAATTTGACTTCCGACTCATCTAAGAAAGATATTAAGGGATATTCTTTGATCAACAGAAAATATATGGAAAGCATTAAATAGGGTCTACCTTGAAATAAATGGACATATCTTCGTCAAAAATTGCCCCATTTCAACTATAAAGGTGTTTTTAGAATTCACTTGATCTTTGGAACAAAACTGCATCAAAATAATTTGACTTCCGACTCATCTAAGAAAGATATTATGGTATATTCTTCGATTAATAGAAAATATAAGCCAAACATTAAATAGGGTCAACCTTGAAATAAATGGCCATATCTTCGTCTAAAATTGCCCCGTTTCAATTATAAAGGTGTTTTTAGAATTCACTCGATCTTTGGAACAAAACTGCATTAAAATAATTTGCCTTCCGACTCATCTAAGAAAGATATTAAGGGATATTCTTTGATCAACAGAAAATATATGGAAAGCATTAAATAGGGTCTACCTTGAAATAAATGGCCATATCTTCGTCTAAAATTGCCCCCATTTCAATTACAAAGGTGTTTTTAGAATTCACTTGATCTTTGGAACAAAACTGCATTAAAATAATTTGACTTCCGACTCATCTAAGAAAGATATTAAGGGATATTCTTCGATAAATAGAAAATATAAGGAAAGCAGTAAATAGGGTCAACCTTGAAATAAATGGCCATATCTTCGTTTTAAATTGCCCCATTTCAACTCTAAAGGTGTTTTTAGAATTCACTTGATCTTTCGAACAAAACTGCATTAAAATAATTTGACTTCCGACTCATATAAGAAAGATATTAAAGGATATTCTTCGATTAATAGAAAATATAAGCCAAACATTAAATAGGGTTAACCTTGAAATAAATGGCCATATCTTCGTCTAAAATTGCCCCATTTCAATTATAAAGGTGTTTTTAGAATTCACTCGATCTTTGGAACAAAACTGCATTAAAATAATTTGACTTTCGACTCATCTAAGAAAGATATTAAGGGATATTCTTCGATTAATAGAAAATATAAGCCAAACATTAAATAGGGTCAACCTTGAAATAAATGGCCATATCTTCGTCTAAAATTGCCCCGTTTCAATAGCAAAGGTGTTTTTAGAATTCACTTGATCTTTGGAACAAAACTGCATTAAAATAATTTGACTTCCGACTCATCTAAGAAAGATATTAATGGAGATTCTTTGATCAACAGAAACTATATGGAAAGCATTAAATAGGGTCTACCTTGAAATAAATGGCCATATCTTCGTCAAAAATTGCCCCATTTCAATTATAAAGGTGTTTTTAGAAATCACTTAATCTTTGGAACAAAACTGCATTAAAATAATTTGACTTCCGACTCATCTAAGAAAGATATTAAGGGATATTCTTCGATAAATAGAAAATATAAGGAAAGCAGTAAATAGGGTCAACCTTGAAATAAATGGCCATATCTTCGTCTAAAATTGCCCCATTTGAATTATAAAGGTGTTTTTAGAATTCACTCGTTTTTTGAAACAAAACTGCATTAAAATAATTTGTTTTCCTACTCATCTAAGAAAGATATTAAGGGATATTCTTTGATCAACAGAAAATATATGGAAAGCATTAAATAGGGTCTACCTTGAAATAAATGGCCATATCTTCGTATAAAATTGCCGCATTTCAATTATAAAGGTGTTTTTAGAATTCACTTGATCTTTGAAACAAAACTGCATCAAAATAATTTGACTTTCGACTCATCTAAGAAAGATATTAAGGGATATTCTTTGCTCAACAGAAAATATATGGAAAGCAGTAAATAGGGTCAACCTTGAAATAAATGGCCTTATCTTCGTCTAAAATTGCCCCATTTCAATTATAAAGGTGTTTTTAGAATTCACTCGATTTTTGGAACAAAATTGCTATAAAATTATTTGACTTCCGACTCATCTAAGAAAGATATTAAGGGATATTCTTCGATAAATAGAAAATATATGGAATGCATTAAATAGGGTCTACCTTGCAATAAATGGCCATATCTTCGTCAAAAATTGCCCTATTTCAACTATAAAGGTGTTTTTAGAATTCACTCGATCTTTGAAACAAAACTGCATTAAAATAATTTGACTTTCGAGTCATCTAAGAAAGATATTAAGGGATATTCTTTGATCAACAGAAAATATATGGAAAGCATTAAATAGGGTCAACCTTGAAATAAATGGCCATATCTTCGTCTAAAATTGCCCCATTTCAATTATAAAGGTGTTTTTAGAATTCACTTGATTTTTGAAACAAAACTGCATTAAAATAATTTGACTTCCGACTCATCTAAGAAAGATATTAAGGGATATTCTTCGATAAATAGAAAATATAAGGAAAGCAGTAAATAGGGTCAACCTTGAAATAAATGGCCATATCTTCGTGTAAAATTGCCCCATTTCAATTATAAAGGTGTTTTTAGAATTCACTCGATCTTTGGAACAAAACTGCATTAAAATAATTTGACTTCCGACCCATCTAAGAAAGATATTAAGGGATATCCTTCGATTAATAGAAAATATAAGCCAAACATTAAATAGGGTCAACCTTGAAATAAATGGCCATATATTCGTCTAAAATTGCCCCATTTCAATTATAAAGGTGTTTTTAGAATTCACTTGATCCTTGGAACAAAACTGCATTAAACTAATTTGACTTCCGAGTCATCTAAGAAAGATATTAAGGGATATTCTTTGATCAACAGAAAATATATGGAAAGCATTAAATAGGGTCTACCTTGAAATAAATGGCCATATCTTCGTATAAAATTGCCCCATTTCAATTATAAAGGTGTTTTTAGAATTCACTTGATCTTTGAAACAAAACTGCATTAAAATAATTTGACTTCCGACTCATCTAAGAAAGATATTAAGGGATATTCTTTGATCAACAGAAAATATATGGAAAGCATTAAATAGGGTCTACCTTGAAATAAATGGCCATATCTTCGTCAAAAATTGCCCCATTTCAACTATAAAGGTGTTTTTAGAATTCACTCGATCTTTGAAACAAAACTGCATTAAAATAATTTGACTTCCGACTCATCTAAGAAAGATATTAAGGGATATCTTTGATCAACAGAAAATATATGGAAAGCATTAAATAGGGTCTACCTTGAAATAAATGGCCATATCTTCGTCAAACATTGCCCCACTTCAATTATAAAGGTGTTTTTAGAATTCACTCGATCTTTGGAACAAAACTGCATTAAAATAATTTGACTTCCGACTCATCTAAGAAAGATATTAAGGGATATTCTTCGATAAATAGAAAATATAAGCCAAACATTAAATAGGGTCAACCTTGAAATAAATGGCCATATCTTCGTCAAAAATTGCCCTAATTCATTTACAAAGGTGTTTTTAGAATTCACTCGATCTTTGGAACAAAACTGCATTAAAATAATTTGACTTTCGACTCATCTAAGAAAGATATTAAGGGATATTCTTCGATAAATAGAAAATATATGGAAATCATTAAATAGGGTCTACCTTGAAATAAATGGCCATATCTTCGTCAAAAATCTTCCCATTTCAATTATAAAGGTGTCTTTAGAATTCACTCGATCCTTGGAACAAAAACTGCATTACAATAATTTGACCTCCGACTCATCTACGAAAGATGCTAAGCGACATTCTTCGATAAATAGAAAATATATGGAAAGCATTAAATAGGGTCAACCTTGAAATAAATGGCCATATCTTCGTTAAAAATTGCCCCATTTCAATTATAAAGGTGTTTTTAGAATTCACTCGATCTTTGGAACAAAACTGGATTAAAATAATTTGACTTCCGACTCATCTAAGAAAGATATTAAGGGATATTCTTCGATAAATAGAAAATATATGGAAAGCATTAAATAGGGTCAACCTTGAAATAAATGGCCATATCTTCGTCTAAAATTGCCCCATTTCAATTATAAAGGTGTCTTTAGAATTCACTCGATTTTTGGAACAAACCTGCATTAAAATAATTTGACTTCCGACTCATCTAAGAAAGATATAAAGGGATATTCTTCGATAAATAGAAAATATATGGAAAGCATTAAATAGGGTCTACCTTGAAATAAATGGCCATATCTTCGTCAAAAATTGCCCCATTTCAACTATAAAGGTGTTTTTAGAATTCACTCGATCTTTGGAACAAAACTGCATTAAAATAATTTGACTTCCGACTCATGTAAGAAAGATATTAAGGGATATTCTTTGATCAACAGAAAATATATGGAAAGCATTAAATAGGGTCAACCTTGAAATAAATGGCCATATCTTCGTCTAAAATTGCCCCATTTCAATTATAAAGGTGATTTTAGAATTCACTCGATTTTTGGAACAAAACTGCATTAAAATAATTTGACTTCCGACTCATCTAAGAAAGATATTAAGGGATATTCTTCGAATAATAGAAAATATATGGAAAGCATTAAATAGGGTCTACCTTGAAATAAATGGCCATATCTTCGTCAAAAATTGCCCCATTTCAATTATAAAGGTGTTTTTAGAATTCACTCGATATTTGGAACAAAACTGCATTAAAATAATTTGACTTCCGACTCATCTAAGAAAGATATTAAGGGATATTCTTCGATAAATAGAAAATATATGGAAAGCATTAAATAGGGTCTACCTTGCAATAAATGGCCATATCTTCGTCAAAAATTGCCCTATTTCAACTATAAAGGTGTTTTTAGAATTCACTCGATCTTTGAAACAAAACTGCATTAAAATAATTTGACTTTCGAGTCATCTAAGAAAGATATTAAGGGATATTCTTTGATCAACAGAAAATATATGGAAAGCATTAAATAGGGTCAACCTTGAAATAAATGGCCATATCTTCGTCTAAAATTGCCCCATTTCAATTATAAAGGTGTTTTTAGAATTCACTTGATTTTTGAAACAAAACTGCATTAAAATAATTTGACTTCCGACTCATCTAAGAAAGATATTAAGGGATATTCTTCGATAAATAGAAAATATAAGGAAAGCAGTAAATAGGGTCAACCTTGAAATAAATGGCCATATCTTCGTGTAAAATTGCCCCATTTCAATTATAAAGGTGTTTTTAGAATTCACTCGATCTTTGGAACAAAACTGCATTAAAATAATTTGACTTCCGACCCATCTAAGAAAGATATTAAGGGATATCCTTCGATTAATAGAAAATATAAGCCAAACATTAAATAGGGTCAACCTTGAAATAAATGGCCATATATTCGTCTAAAATTGCCCCATTTCAATTATAAAGGTGTTTTTAGAATTCACTTGATCCTTGGAACAAAACTGCATTAAACTAATTTGACTTCCGAGTCATCTAAGAAAGATATTAAGGGATATTCTTTGATCAACAGAAAATATATGGAAAGCATTAAATAGGGTCTACCTTGAAATAAATGGCCATATCTTCGTATAAAATTGCCCCATTTCAATTATAAAGGTGTTTTTAGAATTCACTTGATCTTTGAAACAAAACTGCATTAAAATAATTTGACTTCCGACTCATCTAAGAAAGATATTAAGGGATATTCTTTGATCAACAGAAAATATATGGAAAGCATTAAATAGGGTCTACCTTGAAATAAATGGCCATATCTTCGTCAAAAATTGCCCCATTTCAACTATAAAGGTGTTTTTAGAATTCACTCGATCTTTGAAACAAAACTGCATTAAAATAATTTGACTTCCGACTCATCTAAGAAAGATATTAAGGGATATCTTTGATCAACAGAAAATATATGGAAAGCATTAAATAGGGTCTACCTTGAAATAAATGGCCATATCTTCGTCAAAAATTGCCCCATTTCAATTATAAAGGTGTTTTTAGAATTCACTTAATCTTTGGAACAAAACTGCATTAAAATAATTTGACTTCCGACTCATCTAAGAAAGATATTAAGGGATATTCTTCGATAAATAGAAAATATAAGCCAAACATTAAATAGGGTCAACCTTGAAATAAATGGCCATATCTTCGTCAAAAATTGCCCTAATTCAATTACAAAGGTGTTTTTAGAATTCACTCGATCTTTGGAACAAAACTGCATTAAAATAATTTGACTTTCGACTCATCTAAGAAAGATATTAAGGGATATTCTTTGATCAACAGAAAATATATGGAAAGCATTAAATAGGGTCTACCTTGAAATAAATGGCCATATCTTCGTATAAAATTGCCCCATTTCAATTATAAAGGTGTCTTTAGAATTCACTCGATTTTTGGAACAAAACTGCATTAAAATAATTTGACTTCCGACTCATCTAAGAAAGATATTAAGGGATATTCTTCGATAAATAGAAAATATATGGAAAGCATTAAATAGGGTCTACCTTGAAATAAATGGCCATATCTTCGTTAAAAATTGCCCCATTTCAATTATAAAAGTGTTTTTAGAATTCACTTGATCTTTGGAACAAAACTGCATTAAAATAATTTGACTTCCGACTCATCTAAGAAAGATATTAAGGGATATTCTTTGATCAACAGAAAATATATGGAAAGCATTAAATAGGGTCAACCTTGAAATAAATGGCCATATCTTCGTCTAAAATTGCCCCATTTCAATTATAAAGGTGTTTTTAGAATTCACTCGATTTTTGGAACAAACCTGCATTAAAATAATTTGACTTCCGACTCATCTAAGAAAGATATAAAGGGATATTCTTCGATAAATAGAAAATATATGGAAAGCATTAAATAGGGTCTACCTTGAAATAAATGGCCATATCTTCGTCAAAAATTGCCCCATTTCAACTATAAAGGTGTTTTTAGAATTCACTCGATCTTTGGAACAAAACTGCATTAAAATAATTTGACTTCCGACTCATGTAAGAAAGATATTAAGGGATATTCTTTGATCAACAGAAAATATATGGAAAGCATTAAATAGGGTCAACCTTGAAATAAATGGCCATATCTTCGTCTAAAATTGCCCCATTTCAATTATAAAGGTGATTTTAGAATTCACTCGATTTTTGGAACAAAACTGCATTAAAATAATTTGACTTCCGACTCATCTAAGAAAGATATTAAGGGATATTCTTCGATAAATAGAAAATATATGGAAAGCATTAAATAGGGTCTACCTTGAAATAAATGGCCATATCTTCGTCTAAAATTGCCCCATTTCAATTATAAAGGTGTTTTTAGAATTCACTTGATCTTTGGAACAAAACTGCATTAAAATAATTTGCCTTCCGACTCATCTAAGAAAGATATTAAGGGATATTCTTTGATCAACAGAAAATATATGGAAAGCATTAAATAGGGTCTACCTTGAAATAAATGGCCATATCTTCGTCTAAAATTGCCCCATTTCAATTATAAAGGTGTTTTTAGAATTCACTTGATCTTTGGAACAAAACTGCATTAAAATAATTTGACTTCCGACTCATCTAAGAAAGATATTAAGGGATATTCTTTGATCAACAGATAATATATGGAAAGCGTTAAATAGGGTCTACCTTGAAATAAATGGCCATATCTTCGTCTAAAATGCCCCATTTCAATTACAAAGGTGTTTTTAGAATTCACTTGATCTTTGGAACAAAACTGCATCAAAATAATTTGACTTCCGACTCATCTAAGAAAGATATTAAGGGATATTCTTTGATCAACAGAAAATATATGGAAAGCATTAAATAGGGTCTACCTTGAAATAAATGGCCATATCTTCGTATAAAATTGCCCCATTTCAATTATAAAGGTGTTTTTAGAATTCACTTGATCTTTGAAACAAAACTGCATTAAAATAATTTGACTTCCGACTCATCTAAGAAAGATATTAAGGGATATTCTTTGATCAACAGAAAATATATGGAAAGCATTAAATAGGGTATACCTTGAAATAAATGGCCATATCTTCGTCTTAAATTGCCTCATTTCAACTCTAAAGGTGTTTTTAGAATTCACTTGATCTTTGGAACAAAACTGCTTTAAAATAATTTGACTTCCGACTCATCTAAGAAAGATATTAAGGGATATTCTTTGATCAACAGAAAATATATGGAAAGCATTAAATAGGGTCTACCTTGAAATAAATGGCCATATCTTTGTCAAAAATTGCCCCATTTCAATCATAAAGGTGTTTTTAGATTTCACTTGATCTTTGAAACCCCCTTACAATAAAATAATTTGACTTCCGACTCATCTAAGAAAGATATTAAGGGATATTCTTCGATTAATAGAAAATATAAGCCAAAC
Source organism: Drosophila grimshawi (assembly GCF_018153295.1). Lineage (NCBI taxonomy): Eukaryota > Metazoa > Arthropoda > Insecta > Diptera > Drosophilidae > Drosophila > Drosophila grimshawi. Next base: position 38,471 of record NW_025062566.1, on the reverse strand, counting down.
ATTAAATAGGGTCAACCTTGAAATAAATGGCCATATCTTCGTCTAAAATTGCCCCGTTTCAATTATAAAGGTGTTTTTAGAATTCACTTGATCTTTGGAACAAAACTGCATTAAAATAATTTGACTTCCGACTCATCTAAGAAAGATATTAAGGGATATTCTTTGATCAACAGAAAATATATGGAAAGCATTAAATAGGGTCTACCTTGAAATAAATGGCCATATCTTCGTCTAAAATTGCCCCATTTCAATTATAAAGGTGTTTTTAGAATTCGCTCAATCTTTGGAACAAAACTGCATTAAAATAATTTGACTTCCGACTCATCTAAGAAAGATATTAAGGGATATTCTTCGATAAATAGAAAATATAAGGAAAGCAGTAAATAGGGTCAACCTTGAAATAAATGGCCATATCTTCGTATAAAATTGCCCCATTTCAATTATAAAGGTGTTTTTAGAATTCACTCGATCTTTGGAACAAAACTGCATTAAAATAATTTGACTTCCGACTCATCTAAGAAAGATATTAAAGGATATTCTTCGATTAATAGAAAATATAAGCCAAACATTAATTAGGGTTAACCTTGAAATAAATGGCCATATCTTCGTCAAAAATTGCCCCATTTCAATTATAAAGGTGTTTTTAGAATTCACTCGATCTTTGGAACAAAACTGCATTAAAATAATTTGACTTTCGACTCATCTAAGAAAGATATTAAGGGATATTCTTCGATTAATAGAAAATATAAGCCAAACATTAAATAGGGTCAACCTTGAAATAAATGGCCATATCTTCGTCTAAAATTGCCCCGTTTCAATTACATAGGTGTTTTTAGAATTCACTTGATCTTTGGAACAAAACTGCATTAAAATAATTTGACTTCCGACTCATCTAAGAAAGATATTAATGGAGATTCTTTGATCAACAGAAAATATATGGAAAGCATTAAATAGGGTCTACCTTGAAATAAATGGCCATATCTTCGTCAAAAATTGCCCCATTTCAATTATAAAGGTGTTTTTAGAATTCACTTAATCTTTGGAACAAAACTGCATTAAAATAATTTGACTTCCGACTCATCTAAGAAAGATATTAAGGGATATTCTTCGATAAATAGAAAATATATGGAAAGCATTAAATAGGGTCTACCTTGAAATAAATGGCCATATCTTCGTCCAAAATTACCCCATTTCAATTATAAAGGTGTTTTTAGAATTCACTCGTTTTTTGGAACAAAACTGCATTAAAATAATTTGTTTTCCTACTCATCTAAGAAAGATATTAAGGGATATTCTTCGATAAATAGAAAATATATGGAAAGCATTAAATAGGGTCTACCTTGAAATAAATGGCCATATCTTCGTCTAAAATTGCCCCATTTCAATTATAAAGATGTTTTTAGAATTCACTTGATCTTTGGAACAAAACTGCATCAAAATAATTTGACTTCCGACTCATCTAAGAAAGATATTATGGTATATTCTTCGATTAATAGAAAATATAAGCCAAACATTAAATAGGGTCAACCTTGAAATAAATGGCCATATCTTCGTCAAAAATTGCCCTAATTCAATTACAAAGGTGTTTTTAGAATTCACTCGATCTTTGGAACAAAACTGCATTAAAATAATTTGACTTTCGACTCATCTAAGAAAGATATTAAGGGATATTCTTTGATCAACAGAAAATATATGGAAAGCATTAAATAGGGTCAACCTTGAAATAAATGGCCATATCTTCGTATAAAATTGCCCCGTTTCAATTATAAAGGTGTTTTTAGAATTCACTTGATCTTTGGAACAAAACTGCATTAAAATAATTTGACTTCCGACTCATCTAAGAAAGATATTAAGGGATATTCTTTGATCAACAGAAAATATATGGAAAGCATTAAATAGGGTCTACCTTGAAATAAATGGCCATATCTTCGTCAAAAATTGCCCCATTTCAATTATAAAGGTGTTTTTAGAAATCACGTAATCTTTGGAACAAAACTGCATTAAAATAATTTGACTTCCGACTCATCTAAAAAAGATATTAAGGGATATTCTTCGATAAATAGAAAATATAAGGAAAGCAGTAAATAGGGTCAACCTTGAAATAAATGGCCATATCTTCGTCTAAAATTGCCCCATTTGAATTATAAAGGTGTTTTTAGAATTCACTCGTTTTTTGGAACAAAACTGCATTAAAATAATTTGTTTTCCCACTCATCTAAGAAAGATATTAAGGGATATTCTTTGATCAACAGAAAATATATGGAAACCATTAAATAGGGTCTACCTTGAAATAAATGGCCATATCTTCGTATAAAATTGCCCCATTTCAATTATAAAGGTGTTTTTAGAATTCACTTGATCTTTGAAACAAAACTGCATTAAAATAATTTGACTTCCAACTCATCTAAGAAAGATATTAAGGGATATTCTTTGATCAACAGAAAATATATGGAAAGCATTAAATAGGGTCTACCTTGAAATAAATGGCCATATCTTCGTCAAAAATTGCCCCATTTCAACTATAAAGGTGTTTTTAGAATTCACTCGATCTTTGAAACAAAACTGCATTAAAATAATTTGACTTCCGACTCATCTAAGAAAGATATTAAGGGATATTCTTTGATCAACAGAAAATATATGGAAAGCATTAAATAGGGTCTACCTTGAAATAAATGGCCATATCTTCGTCAAACATTGCCCCACTTCAATTATAAAGGTGTTTTTAGAATTCACTTAATCTTTGAAACAAAACTGCATTAAAATAATTTGACTTCCGACTCATCTAAGAAAGATATTAAGGGATATTCTTCGATAAATAGAAAATATAAGCCAAACATTAAATAGGGTCAACCTTGAAATAAATGGCCATATCTTCGTCAAAAATTGCCCTAATTCAATTACAAAGGTGTTTTTAGAATTCACTCGATCTTTGGAACAAAACTGCATTAAAATAATTTGTTTTTCGACTCATCTAAGAAAGATATTAAGGGATATTCTTTGATCAACAGAAAATATATGGAAAGCATTAAATAGGGTCAACCTTGAAATAAATGGCCATATTTTCGTATAAAATTGCCCCATTTCAATTATAAAGGTGTCTTTAGAATTCACTCGATTTTTGGAACAAAACTGCATTAAAATAATTTGACTTCCGACTCATCTAAGAAAGATATTAAGGGATATTCTTCGATAAATAGAAAATATATGGAAAGCATTAAATAGGGTCTACCTTGAAATAAATGGCCATATCTTCGTCAAAAATTGCCCCATTTCAACTATAAAGGTGTTTTTAGAATTCACTCGATCTTTGGAACAAAACTGCATTAAAATAATTTGACTTCCGACTCATCTAAGAAAGATATTAAGGGATATTCTTTGATCAACAGAAAATATATGGAAAGCATTAAATAGGGTCAACCTTGAAATAAATGGCCATATCTTCGTCTAAAATTGCCCCATTTCAATTATAAAGGTGCCTTTAGAATTCACTCGATTTTTGGAACAAACCTGCATTAAAATAATTTGACTTCCGACTCATCTAAGAAAGATATTAAGGGATATTCTTCGATAAATAGAAAATATATGGAAAGCATTAAATAGGGTCTACCTTGAAATAAATGGCCATATCTTCGTCAAAAATTGCCCCATTTCAACTATAAAGGTGTTTTTAGAATTCACTCGATCTTTGGAACAAAACTGCATTAAAATAATTTGACTTCCGACTCATCTAAGAAAGATATTAAGGGATATTCTTTGATCAACAGAAAATATATGGAAAGCATTAAATAGGGTCAACCTTGAAATAAATGGCCATATCTTCGTCTAAAATTGCCCCATTTCAATTATAAAGGTGATTTTAGAATTCACTCGATTTTTGGAACAAAACTGCATTAAAATAATTTGACTTCCGACTCATCTAAGAAAGATATTAAGGGATATTCTTCGATAAATAGAAAATATATGGAAAGCATTAAATAGGGTCTACCTTGAAATAAATGGCCATATCTTCGTCTAAAATTGCCCCATTTCAATTATAAAGGTGTTTTTAGAATTCACTTGATCTTTGAAACAAAACTGCATTAAAATAATTTGCCTTCCGACTCATCTAAGAAAGATATTAAGGGATATTCTTTGATCAACCGAAAATATATGGAAAGCATTAAATAGGGTCTACCTTGAAATAAATGGCCCATATCTTCGTCTAAAATTGCCCCCATTTGCAATTATAAAGGTGTTTTTAGAAATTCACTTGATCTTTGGAAACAAAACTGCATTAAAATAATTTGACTTCCGACTCATCTAAGAAAGATATTAAGGGGATATTCTTTGATCAACAGATAATATATGGAAAGCATTAAAATAGGGTCTACCTTGAAATAAATGGCCTTATCTTCGTCTAAAATGCCCCATTTCAATTACAAAGGTGTTTTTTAGAATTTACTTGATCTTTGGAACAAAACTGCATCAAAATAATTTGACTTCCGACTCATCTAAGAAAGATATTAAGGGATATTCTTTGATCAACAGAAAATATATGGAAAGCATTAAATAGGGTCTACCTTGAAATAAATGGCCATATCTTCGTATAAAATTGCCCCATTTCAATTATAAAGGTGTTTTTAGAATTCACTTGATCTTTGAAACAAAACTGCATTAAAATAATTTGACTTCCGACTCATCTAAGAAAGATATTAAGGGATATTCTTTGATCAACAGAAAATATATGGAAAGCATTAAATAGGGTATACCTTGAAATAAATGGCCATATCTTCGTCTTAAATTGCCTCATTTCAACTCTAAAGGTGTTTTTAGGATTCGCTCGATCTTTGGAACAAAACTGCTTTAAAATAATTTGACGTCCGACTCATCTAAGAAAGATATTAAGGATATTCTTTGATCAACAGAAAATATATGGAAAGCATTAAATAGGGTCTACCTTGAAATAAATGGCCATATCTTCGTCAAAAATTGCCCCATTTCAATTATAATGGTGTTTTTAGAATTCACTTGATCTTTGGAACAAAACTGCATCAAAATAATTTGACTTCCGACTCATCTAAGAAAGATATTATGGTATATTCTTCGATTAATAGAAAATATAAGCCAAACATTAAATAGGGTCAACCTTGAAATAAATGGCCATATCTTCGTCTAAAATTGCCCCGTTTCAATTATAAAGGTGTTTTTAGAATTCACTCGATCTTTGGAACAAAACTGCATTAAAATAATTTGACTTCCGACTCATCTAAGAAAGATATTAAGGGAGATTCTTTGATCAACAGAAAATATATGGAAAGCATTAAATAGGGTCTACCTTGAAATAAATGGCCATATCTTCGTCTAAAATTGCCCCATTTCAATTATAAAGGTGTTTTTAGAATTCGCTCAATCTTTGGAACAAAACTGCATTAAAATAATTTGACTTCCGACTCATCTAAGAAAGATATTAAGGGATATTCTTCGATAAATAGAAAATATAAGGAAAGCATTAAATAGGGTCAACCTTGAAATAAATGGCCATATCTTCGTCAAAAATTGCCCCATTTCAATTATAAAGGTGTTTTTAGAATTTACTCGATCTTTGGAACAAAACTGCATTAAAATAATTTGACTTCCGACTCATCTAAGAAAGATATTAAGGGATATTCATCGATAAATAGAAAATATAAGCCAAACATTAAATAGGGTTAACCTTGAAATAAATGGCCACATCTTCGTCTAAAATTGCCCCATTTCAATTATAAAGGTGTTTTTAGAATTCACTCGATCTTTGGAACAAAACTGCATTAAAATAATTTGACTTCCGACTCATCTAAGAAAGATATTAAGGGATATTCTTCGATTAATAGAAAATATAAGCCAAACATTAAATAGGGTCAACCTTGAAATAAATGGCCATATCTTCGTCTAAAATTGCCCAGTTTCAATTACATAGGTGTTTTTAGAATTCACTTGATCTTTGGAACAAAACTGCATTAAAATAATTTGACTTCCGACTCATCTAAGAAAGATATTAATGGAGATTCTTTGATCAACAGAAAATATATGGAAAGCATTAAATAGGGTCTACCTTGAAATAAATGGCCATATCTTCGTCAAAAATTGCCCCATTTCAATTATAAAGGTGTTTTTAGAATTCACTTGATCTTTGGAACAAAACTGCATTAAAATAATTTGACTTCCGACTCATCTAAGAAAGATATTAAGGGATATTCTTCGATAAATAGAAAATATAAGGAAAGCAGTAAATAGGGTCAACCTTGAAATAAATGGCCATATCTTCGTCTAAAATTACCCCATTTCAATTATATAGGTGTTTTTAGAATTCACTCGTTTTTTGGAACAAAACTGCATTAAAATAATTTGTTTTCCGACTCATCTAAGAAAGATATTAAGGGATATTCTTCGATAAATAGAAAATATATGGAAAGCATTAAATAGGGTCTACCTTGAAATAAATGGCCATATCTTCGTCTAAAATTGCCCCATTTCAATTATAAAGATGTTTTTAGAATTCACTTGATCTTTGGAACAAAACTGCATTAAAATAATTTGACTTGCGACTCATCTAAGAAAGATATTAAGGGATATTCTTCGATAAATAGAAAATATATGGAAAGCATTAAATAGGGTCTACCTTGAAATAAATGGCCATATCTTCGTCAAAAATTGCCCCATTTCAATTATAAAGGTGTTTTTAGAATTCACTCGATCTTTGGAACAAAACTGCATTAAAATAATTTGTCTTCCGACTCATCTAAGAAAGATATTAAGGGATATTCTTCGATTAATAGAAAATATAAGGCAAACATTAAATAGGGTCAACCTTGAAATAAATGGCCATATCTTTGTCTCAAATTGCCCCATTACAACTATAAAGGAATTTTTAGAATTCACTCGATCTTTGGAACAAAACTGCATTAAAATAATTTGACTTCCGACTCATCTAAGAAAGATATTAAGGGATATTCTTTGATCAACAGAAAATATATGGAAAGCATTAAATAGGGTCTACCTTGAAATAAATGGCCATATCTTCGTCTAAAATTGCCCCATTTCAATTATAAAGGTGGTTTTAGAATTCATTTGATCTTTGGAACAAAACTGCATTAAAATAATTTGACTTCCGACTCATCTAAGAAAGATATTAAGGGATATTCTTCGATAAATAGAAAATATAAGGAAAGCAGTAAATAGGGTCAACCTTGAAATAAATGGCCATATCTTCGTCTAAAATTACCCCATTTCAATTATAAAGGTGTTTTTAGAATTCACTCGTTTTTTGGAACAAAACTGCATTAAAATAATTTGTTTTCCTACTCATCTAAGAAAGATATTAAGGGATATTCTTCGATAAATAGAAAATATATGGAAAGCATTAAATAGGGTCTACCTTGAAATAAATGGCCATATCTTCGTCTAAAATTGCCCCATTTCAATTATAAAGGTGTTTTTAGAATTCACTTGATCTTTGGAACAAAACTGCATTAAAATAATTTGACTTGCGACTCATCTAAGAAAGATATTAAGGGATATTCTTCGATAAATAGAAAATATATGGAAAGCATTAAATAGGGTCTACCTTGAAATAAATGGCCATATCTTCGTCAAAAATTGCCCCATTTCAATTATAAAGGTGTTTTTAGAATTCACTCGATCTTTGGAACAAAACTGCATTAAAATAATTTGACTTCCGACTCATCTAAGAAAGATATTAAGGGATATTCTTCGATAAAAAGAAAATATATGGAAAGCATTAAATAGGGTCTACCTTGAAATAAATGGCCATATCTTCGTCAAAAATTGCCCCATTACAACTATAAAGGAATTTTTAGAATTCACTCGATCTTTGGAACAAAACTGAATTAAAATAATTTGACTTCCGACTCATCTAAGAAAGATATTAAGGGATATTCTTTGATCAACAGAAAATATATGGAAAGCATTAAATAGGGTCTACCTTGAAATAAATGGCCATATCTTCGTCTAAAATTGCCCCATTTCAATTATAAAGGTGGTTTTTGAATTCACTTGATCTTTGAAACAAAACTGCATTAAAATAATTTGATTTCCGACTCATCTAAGAAAGATATTAAGGGATATTCTTCGATAAATAGAAAATATATGGAAAGCAGTAAATAGGGTCTACCTTGAAATAAATGGCCATATCTTCGTCTAAAATTGCCCCATTTCAATTATAAAGGTGTTTTTAGAATTCACTCGATCTTTGAAACAAAACTGCATTAAAATAATTTGACTTCCGACTCATCTAAGAAAGATATTAAGGGATATCCTTCGATTAATAGAAAATATAAGCCAAACATTAAATAGGGTCAACCTTGAAATAAATGGCCATATCTTCGTCTAAAATTGCCCCATTTCAATTATGAAGGTGTTTTTAGAATTCACTTGATCTTTGGAACAAAACTGCATTAAAATAATTTGACTTCCGACTCATCTAAGAAAGATATTAAGGGATATTCTTTGATCAACAGAAAATATATGGAAAGCATTAAATAGGGTCTACCTTGAAATAAATGGCCATATCTTCGTCTAAAATTGCCCCATTTCAATTATAAAGGTGTTTTTAGAATTCACTTGATCTTTGGAACAAAACTGCATTAAAATAATTTGACTTCCGACTCATCTAAGAAAGATATTAAGGGATATTCTTTGATCAATAGAAAATATATGGAAAGCATTAAATAGGGTCTACCTTGAAATAAATGGCCATATCTTCGTCAAAAATTGCCCCATTTCAATTATAAAGGTGTTTTTTAGAATTCACTTGATCTTTGAAACAAAACTGCATTAAAATAATTTGACTTCCGACTCATCTAAGAAAGATATTAAGGGATATTCTTTGATCAACAGAAAATATATGGAAAGCATTAAATAGGGTCTACCTTGAAATAAATGGCCATATCTTCGTCAAAAATTGCCCCATTTCAATTATAAAGGTGTTTTTAGAATTCACTCGATCTTTGGAACAAAACTGCATTAAAATAATTTGACTTCCGACTCATCTAAGAAAGATATTAAGGGATATTCTTTGATAAATAGAAAATATAAGGAAAGCAGTAAATAGGGTCAACCTTGAAATAAATGGCCATATCTTCGTCTAAAATTGCCCCATTTCAATTATAAAGGTGTTTTTAGAATTCACTTGATCTTTGGAACAAAACTGCATTAAAATAATTTGACTTCCGACTCATCTAAGAAAGATATTAAGGGATATTCTTTGATCAACAGAAAATATATGGAAAGCATTAAATAGGGTCTACCTTGAAATAAATGGCCATATCTTCGTCTAAAATTGCCCCATTTCAATTATAAGGGTGTTTTTAGAATTCACTTGATCTTTGGAACAAAACTGCATTAAAATAATTTGACTTCCGACTCATCTAAGAAAGATATTAAGGGATATTCTTTGATCAACAGAAAATATATGGAAAGCATTAAATAGGGTCTACCTTGAAATAAATGGCCATATCTTCGTCAAAAATTGCCCCATTTCAATTATAAAGGTGTTTTTAGAATTCACTCGATCTTTGGAACAAAACTGCATCAAAATAATTTGACTTCCGACTCATCTAAGAAAGATATTAAGGGATATTCTTCGATTAATAGAAAATATATGGAAAGCATTAAATAGGGTCTACCTTGAAATAAATGGCCATATCTTCGTCAAAAATTGCCCCATTTCAATTATAAAGGTGTTTTTAGGATTCACTTGATCTTTGGAACAAAACTGCATTAAAATAATTTGACTGCCGACTCATCTAAGAAAGATATTAAGGGATATTCTTCGATTAATAGAAAATATAAGGAAAACATTAAATAGGGTCTACCTTGAAATAAATGGCCATATCTTCGTCTAAAATTGCCCCATTTCAATTATAAAGGTGTTTTTAGAATTCACTCGATCTTTGGAACAAAACTGCATTAAAATAATTTGACTTCCGTCTCATCTAAGAAAGATATTAAGGGATATCCTTCGATCAACAGAAAATATATGGAAAACATTAAATAGGGTCTACCTTGAAATAAATGGCCATATCTTCGTCTAAAATTGCCCCATTTCAATTATAAAGGTGTTTTTAGAATTCACTCGATCTTTGGAACAAAACTGCATTAAAATAATTTGACTTCCGACTCATCTAAGAAAGATATTAAGGGATATTCTTCGATCAACAGAAAATATATGGAAAGCATTAAATAGGGTCTACCTTGAAATAAATGGCCATATCTTCGTCTAAAATTGCCCCATTTCAATTATAAAGGTGTTTTTAGGATTCACTCGATCTTTGGAACAAAACTGCATTAAAATAATTTGACTTCCGACTCATCTAAGAAAGATATTAAGGGATATTCTTCGATCAACAGAAAATATATGGAAAGCATTAAATAGGGTCTACCTTGAAATAAATGGCCACATCTTCATCAAAAATTGCCCCATTTCAATTATAAAGGTGTTTTTAGAATTCACTCGATCTTTGAAACAAAACTGCATTAAAATAATTTGACTTCCGACTCATCTAAGAAAGATATTAAGGGATATTCTTCGATAAATAGAAAATATAAGGAAAGCATTAAATAGGGTCAACCTTGAAATAAATGGCCATATCTTCGTCTAAAATTGCCCCATTTCAATTATAAAGGTGTTTTTAGAATTCACTTGATCTTTGGAACAAAACTGCATTAAAATAATTTGACTTCCGACTCATCTAAGAAAGATATTAAGGGATATTCTTTGATCAACAGAAAATATATGGAAAGCATTAAATAGGGTCTACCTTGAAATAAATGGCCATATCTTCGTCTAAAATTGCCCCATTTCAATTATAAAGGTGTTTTTAGAATTCACTTGATCTTTGAAACAAAACTGCATTAAAATAATTTGACTTCCGACTCATCTAAGAAAGATATTAAGGGATATTCTTCGATCAACAGAAAATATATGGAAAGCATTAAATAGGGTCTACCTTGAAATAAATGGCCATATCTTCGTCAAAAATTGCCCCATTTCAATTATAAAGGTGTTTTTAGAATTCACTCGATCTTTGGAACAAAACTGCATTAAAATAATTTGACTTCCGACTCATCTAAGAAAGATATTAAGGGATATTCTTCGATAAATAGAAAATATAAGGAAAGCAGTAAATAGGGTCAACCTTGAAATAAATGGCCATATCTTCGTCTAAAATTGCCCCATTTCAATTATAAAGGTGTTTTTAGAATTCACTTGATCTTTGGAACAAAACTGCATTAAAATAATTTGACTTCCGACTCATCTAAGAAAGATATTAAGGGATATTCTTTGATCAACAGAAAATATATGGAAAGCATTAAATAGGGTCTACCTTGAAATAAATGGCCATATCTTCGTCTAAAATTGCCCCATTTCAATTATAAGGGTGTTTTTAGAATTCACTTGATCTTTGGAACAAAACTGCATTAAAATAATTTGACTTCCGACTCATCTAAGAAAGATATTAAGGGATATTCTTTGATCAACATAAAATATATGGAAAGCATTAAATAGGGTCAACCTTGAAATAAATGGCCATATCTTCGTCAAAAATTGCCCCATTTCAATTATAAAGGTGTTTTTAGAATTCACTCGATCTTTGGAACAAAACTGCATTAAAATAATTTAACTTCCGACTCATCTAAGAAAGATATTAAGGGATATTCTTCGATCAACAGAAAATATATGGAAAGCATTAAATAGGGTCTACCTTGAAATAAATGGCCACATCTTCATCAAAAATTGCCCCATTTCAATTATTATGATGTTTTTAGAATTCACTTGATCTTTGAAACAAAACTGCATCAAAATAATTTGACTTCCGACTCATCTAAGAAAGATATTAAGGGATATTCTTCGATAATTAGAAAATATAAGGAAAGCAGTAAATAGGGTCAACCTTGAAATAAATGGCCATATCTTCGTCTAAAATTGCCCCATTTTAATTATAAAGGTGTTTTTAGAATTCACTTGATCTTTGGAACAAAACTGCATTAAAATAATTTGACTTCCGACTCATCTAAGAAAGATATTAAGGGATATTCTTTGATCAACAGAAAATATATGGAAAGCATTAAATAGGGTCTACCTTGAAGTAAATGGCCATATCTTCGTCTAAAATTGCCCCATTTCAATTATAAGTGTGTTTTTAGAATTCACTTGATCTTGAAACAAAACTGCATTAAAATAATTTGACTTCCGACTCATCTAAGAAAGATATTAAGGGATATTCTTTGATCAACAGAAAATATAAGGCAAACATTAAATAGGGTCTACCTTGAAATAAATGGCCATATCTTCGTCAAAAATTGCCCCATTTCAATCATAAAGCTGTTTTTAGAATTCCCTCAATCTTTTTAACAAAATTGCATTAAAATAATTTGACTTCCGACCCATCTAAGAAAGATATTAAGGGATATTCTTTGATTAACAGAAAATATATGGAAAGCATTAAATAGGGTCTACCTTGAAGTAAATGGCCATATCTTCGTCAAAAATTGCCCCATTTCAATTATAAGTGTGTTTTTAGAATTCACTTGATCTTGAAACAAAACTGCATTAAAATAATTTGACTTCCGACTCATCTAAGAAAGATATTAAGGGATATTCTTTGATCAACAGAAAATATATGGAAAGCATTAAATAGGGTCTACCTTGAAATAAATGGCCATATCTTCGTAAAAAATTGCCCCATTTCAATCATAAAGCTGTTTTTAGAATTCCCTCAATCTTTTTAACAAAATTGCATTAAAATAATTTGACTTCCGACTCATCTAAGAAAGATATTAAGGGATATTCTTCGATAAATAGAAAATATAAGGAAAGCAGTAAATAGGGTCAACCTTGAAATAAATGGCCATATCTTCGTCTAAACTTGCCCCATTTCAATTATAAAGGTGTTTTTAGAATTCACTTGATCTTTGGAACAAAACTGCATTAAAATAATTTGACTTCCGACTCATCAAAGAAAGATATTAAGGGATATTCTTTGATCAACAAAAAATATATGGAAATCATTAAATAGGGTCTACCTTGAAATAAATGGCCATATCTTCGTCAAAAATTGCCCCATTTCAATAATAAGGGTGTTTTTAGAATTCACTTGGCCTTGGAACAAAACTACATTAAAATAATTTGACTTCCGACTCATCTAAGAAAGATATTAAGGGATATTCTTTGATCAACAGAAAATATATGGAAAGCATTAAATAGGGTCAACCTTGAAATAAATGGCCATATCTTCGTCAAAAATTGCCCCATTTCAATTATAAAGGTGTTTTTAGGATTCAATCGATCTTTGGAACAAAACTGCATCAAAATAATTTGACTTCCGACTCATCTAAGAAAGATATTAAGGGATATCCTTCGATTAAAAGAAAATATATGGAAAGCATTAAATAGGGTCTACCTTGAAATAAATGGCCATATCTTCGTCTAAAATTGCCCCATTTCAATTATAAAGGTGTTTTTAGGATTCACTCGATCTTTGGAACAAAACTGCATTAAAATAATTTGACTGTCGACTCATCTAAGAAAGATATTAAGGGATATCCTTCGATTAATAGAAAATATAAGCCAAACATTAAATGGGGTCTACCTTGAAATAAATGGCCATATCTTCGTCTAAAATTGCCCCATTTCAATTATAAAGGTGTTTTTAGAATTCACTCGATCTTTGGAACAAAACTGCATTAAAATAATTTGACTTCCGTTTCATCTAAGAAAGATATTAAGGGATATCCTTCGATTAATAGAAAATATAAGCCAAACATTAAATAGGGTCTACCTTGAAATAAATGGCCATATCTTCGTCTAAAATTGCCCCATTTCAATTATAAAGGTGTTTTTAGAATTCACTTGATCTTTGGAACAAAACTGCATTAAAATAATTTGACTTCCGACTCATCTAAGAAAGATATTAAGGGATATTCTTTGATCAACAGAAAATATATGGAAAGCATTAAATAGGGTCTACCTTGAAATAAATGGCCATATCTTCGTCTAAATTGCCCCATTTCAATTATAAAGGTGTTTTTAGGATTCACTCGATCTTTGGAACAAAACTGCATTAAAATAATTTGACTTCCGACTCATCTAAGAAAGATATTAAGGGATATTCTTCGATCAACAGAAAATATATGGAAAGCATTAAATAGGGTCTACCTTGAAATAAATGGCCACATCTTCATCAAAAATTGCCCCATTTCAATTATAAGGGTGTTTTTAGAATTCACTCAATCTTTGAAACAAAACTGCATTAAAATAATTTGACTTCCGACTCATCTAAGAAAGATATTAAGGGATATTCTTCGATAATTAGAAAATATAAGGAAAGCAGTAAATAGGGTCAACCTTGAAATAAATGGCCATATCTTCGTCTAAAATTGCCCCATTTCAATTATAAAGGTGTTTTTAGAATTCACTTGATCTTTGGAACAAAACTGCATTAAAATAATTTGACTTCCGACTCATCTAAGAAAGATATTAAGGGATATTCTTTGATCAACAGAAAATATATGGAAAGCATTAAATAGGGTCTACCTTGAAATAAATGGCCATATCTTCGTCTAAAATTGCCCCATTTCAATTATAAGGGTGTTTTTAGAATTCACTTGATCTTTGAAACAAAACTGCATTAAAATAATTTGACTTCCGACTCATCTAAGAAAGATATTAAGGGATATTCTTTGATCAACATAAAATATATGGAAAGCATTAAATAGGGTCAACCTTGAAATAAATGGCCATATCTTCGTCAAAAATTGCCCCATTTCAATTATAAAGGTGTTTTTAGAATTCACTCGATCTTTGGAAGAAAACTGCATTAAAATAATTTGACTTCCGACTCATCTAAGAAAGATATTAAGGGATATTCTTCGATAAAAAGAAAATATAAGGAAAGCAGTAAATAGGGTCAACCTTGAAATAAATGGCCATATCTTCGTCTAAAATTGCCCCATTTCAATTATAAAGGTGTTTTTAGAATTCACTTGATCTTTGGAACAAAACTGCATTAAAATAATTTGACTTCCGACTCATCAAAGAAAGATATTAAGGGATATTCTTTGATCAACAGAAAATATATGGAAAGCATTAAATAGGGTCTACCTTGAAATAAATGGCCATATCTTCGTCTAAAATTGCCCCATTTCAATTATAAGGGTGTTTTTAGAATTCACTTGATCTTTGGAACAAAACTGCATTAAAATAATTTGACTTCCGACTCATCTAAGAAAGATATTAAGGGATATTCTTTGATCAACAGAAAATATATGGAAAGCATTAAATAGGGTCAACCTTGAAATAAATGGCCATATCTTCGTCAAAAATTGCCCCATTTCAATTATAAAGGTGTTTTTAGGATTCACTCGATCTTTGGAACAAAACTGCATTAAAATAATTTGACTTCCGACTCATCTAAGAAAGATATTAAGGGATATCCTTCGATTAAAAGAAAATATAAGCCAAACATTAAATAGGGTCTACCTTGAAATAAATGGCCATATCTTCGTCTAAAATTGCCCCATTTCAATTGTAAAGGTGTTTTTAGAATTCACTTGATCTTTGAAACAAAACTGCATTAAAATAATTTGACTTCCGACTCATCTAAGAAAGATATTAAGGGATATTCTTTGATCAACAGAAAATATATGGAAAGCATTAAATAGGGTCTACCTTGAAATAAATGGCCATATCTTCGTATAAAATTGCCCCATTTCAATTATAAAGGTGTTTTTAGAATTCACTCGATCTTTGGAACAAAACTGCATTAAAATAATTTGACTTCCGACTCATCTAAGAAAGATATTAAGGGATATTCTTCGATCAACAGAAAATATATGGAAAGCATTAAATAGGGTCTACCTTGAAATAAATGGCCATATCTTCATCAAAAATTGCCCCATTTCAATTATAAAAGTGTTTTTAGAATTCACTCAATCTTTGGAACAAAACTGCATTAAAATAATTTGACTTCCGACTCATCTAAGAAAGAGATTAAGGGATATTCTTCGATAAATAGAAAATATATGGAAAGCAGTAAATAGGGTCTACCTTGAAATAAATGGCCATATCTTCGTAAAAAATTGCCCCATTTCAATTATAAAGGTGTTTTTAGAATTCACTCGATCTTTGGAACAAAACTGCATTAAAATAATTTGACTTCCGACTCATCAAAGAAAGATATTAAGGGATATTCTTTGATCAACAGAAAATATATGGAAAGCATTAAATAGGGTCAACCTTGAAATAAATGGCCATATCTTCGTCAAAAATTGCCCCATTTCAATTATAAAGGTGTTTTTAGGATTCACTCGATCTTTGGAACAAAACTGCATTAAAATAATTTGACTTCCGACTCATCTAAGAAAGATATTAAGGGATATCCTTCGATTAAAAGAGAATATAAGCCAAACATTAAATAGGGTCTACCTTGAAATAAATGGCCATATCTTCGTCTAAAATTGCCCCATTTCAATTGTAAAGGTGTTTTTAGAATTCACTTGATCTTTGAAACAAAACTGCATTAAAATAATTTGACTTCTGACTCATCTAAGAAAGATATTAAGGGATATTCTTCGATTAATAGAAAATATATGGAAAGCATTAAATAGGGTCTACCTTGAAATAAATGGCCATATCTTCGTATAAAATTGCCCCGTTTCAATTATAAAGGTGTTTTTAGAATTCACTTGATCTTTGGAACAAAACTGCATTAAAATAATTTGTTTTCCGACTCATCTAAGAAAGATATTAAGGGATATTCTTCGATAAATAGAAAATATAAGGAAAGCAGTAAATAGGGTCTACCTTGAAATAAATGGCCATATCTTCATCAAAAAATTGCCCCATTTCAATAATAAAGGTGTTTTTAGAATTCACTCAATCTTTGAAACCGAAACTGCATCAAAATATTTTGACTTCCGACTCATCTAAGAAAGATATTAAGGGATATTCTTCGATAAAAAGAAAATATAAGGAAAGCAGTAAATAGGGTCAACCTTGAAATAAATGGCCATATCTTCGTCAAAAATTGCCCCATTTCAATTATAAAGGTGTTTTTAGAATTCACTTGATCTTTGGAACAAAACTGCATTAAAATAATTTGACTTCCGACTCATCTAAGAAAGATATTAAGGGATATTCTTTGATCAACAGAAAATATATGGAAAGCATTAAATAGGGTCAACCTTGAAATAAATGGCCATATCTTCGTCAAAAATTGCCCCATTTCAATTATAAAGGTGTTTTTAGGATTCACTCGATCTTTGGAACAAAACTGCATTAAAATAATTTGACTTCCGACTCATCTAAGAAAGATATTAAGGGATATTCTTCGATAAAAAGAAAATATAAGGAAAGCAGTAAATAGGGTCAACCTTGAAATAAATGGCCATATCTTCGTCAAAAATTGCCCCATTTCAATTATAAAGGTGTTTTTAGAATTCACTTGATCTTTGAAACAAAACTGCATTAAAATAATTTGACTTCCGACTCATCTAAGAAAGATATTAAGGGATATTCTTTGATCAACAGAAAATATATGGAAAGCATTAAATAGGGTCTACCTTGAAATAAATGGCCATATCTTCGTATAAAATTGCCCCATTTCAATTATAAAGGTGTTTTTAGGATTCACTCGATCTTTGGAACAAAACTGCATTAAAATAATTTGACTTCCGACTCATCTAAGAAAGATATTAAGGGATATTCTTCGATCAACAGAAAATATATGGAAAGCATTAAATAGGGTCTACCTTGAAATAAATGGCCATATCTTCATCAAAAATTGCCCCATTTCAATTATAAAGGTGTTTTTAGAATTCACTCAATCTTTGAAACGAAACTGCATCAAAATATTTTGACTTCCGACTCATCTAAGAAAGATATTAAGGGATATTCTTCGATAAAAAGAAAATATAAGGAAAGCAGTAAATAGGGTCAACCTTGAAATAAATGGCCATATCTTCGTCTAAAAATTGCCCCATTTCAATTATAAAGGTGTTTTTAGAATTCACTTGATCTTTGGAACAAAACTGCATTAAAATAATTTGACTTCCGACTCATCTAAGAAAGATATTAAGGGATATTCTTTGATCAACAGAAAATATATGGAAAGCATTAAATAGGGTCAACCTTGAAATAAATGGCCATATCTTCGTCAAAAATTGCCCCATTTCAATTATAAAGGTGTTTTTAGGATTCACTCGATCTTTGGAACAAAACTGCATTAAAATAATTTGACTTCCGACTCATCTAAGAAAGATATTAAGGGATATTCTTCGATAAAAAGAAAATATAAGGAAAGCAGTAAATAGGGTCAACCTTGAAATAAATGGCCATATCTTCGTCAAAAATTGCCCCATTTCAATTATAAAGGTGTTTTTAGAATTCACTTGATCTTTGGAACAAAACTGCATTAAAATAATTTGACTTCCGACTCATCAAAGAAAGATATTAAGGGATATTCTTTGATCAACAGAAAAATATATGGAAAGCATTAAATAGGGTCAACCTTGAAATAAATGGCCATATCTTCGTCTAAAATTGCCCCATTTCAATTATAAAGGTGTTTTTAGGATTCGCTCGATCCTTGGAACAAAACTGCATTAAAATATTTTGACTTCCGACTCATCTAAGAAAGATATTAAGGGATATCCTTCGATTAAAAGAAAATATAAGCCAAACATTAAATAGGGTCTACCTTGAAATAAATGGCCATATCTTCGTCTAAAATTGCCCCATTTCAATTAGAAAGGTGTTTTTAGGATTCACTTGATCTTTGGAACAAAACTGCATTAAAATAATTTGACTTCCGACTCATCTAAGAAAGATATTAAGGGAGATTCTTTGATCAACAGAAAATATATAGAAAGCATTAAATAGGGTCTACCTTGAAATAAATGGCCATATCTTCGTCAAAAATTGCCCCATTTCAATTATAAAGGTGTTTTTAGGATTCACTCGATCTTTGGAACAAAACTTCATTAAAATAATTTGACTTCCGACTCATCTAAGAAAGATATTAAGGGATATCCTTCGATTAATAGAAAATATAAGGAAAGCATTAAATAGGGTCTACCTTGAAATAAATGGCCATATCTTCGTCTAAAATTGCCCCATTTCAATTATAAAGGTGTTTTTAGAATTCACTTGATCTTTGAAACAAAACTGCATTAAAATAATTTGACTTCCGACTCATCTAAAAAAGATATTAAGGGATATTCTTTGATCAACAGAAAATATATGGAAAGCATTAAATAGGGTCTACCTTGAAATAAATGGCCATATCTTCGTATAAAATTGCCTTATTTCAATTATAAAGGTGTTTCTAGGATTCACTCGATCTTTGGAACAAAACTGCATTAAAATAATTTGACTTCCGACCCATCTAAGAAAGATATTAAGGGATATTCTTCGATCAACAGAAAATATATGGAAAGCATTAAATAGGGTCTACCTTGAAATAAATGGCCATATCTTCATCAAAAATTGCCCCATTTCAATTATAAAAGTGTTTTTAGAATTCACTCGATCTTTGAAACAAAACTGCATTAAAATAATTTGGACTTCCGACTCATCTAAGAAAGATATTAAGGGATATCCTTCGATTAAAAGAAAATATAAGCCAAACATTAAATAGGGTCTACCTTGAAATAAATGGCCATATCTTCGTCAAAAATTGCCCCATTTCAATTATAAAGGTGTTTTTAGAATTCACTTGATCTTTAAAACAAAACTGCATCAAAATAATTTGACTTCCGACTCTTCAAAGAAAGATATTAAGGGATATTCTTTGATCAACAGAAAATATATGGAAAGCATTAAATAGGGTCTACCTTGAAATAAATGGCCATATCTTCGCCTAAAATTGCCCCATTTCAATTATAAGGGTGTTTTTAGAATTCACTTGATCTTTGGAACAAAACTGCATTAAAATAATTTGACTTCCGACTCATCTAAGGAAGATATTAAGGGATATTCTTTGATCAACAGAAAATATATGGAAAGCATTAAATAGGGTCAACCTTGAAATAAATGGCCACATCTTCGTCAAAAATTGCCGCATTTCAATTATAAAGGTGTTTTTAGGATTCACTCGATCTTTGGAACAAAACTGCATTAAAATAATTTGACTTCCGACTCATCTAAGAAAGATATTAAGGGATATTCTTCGATAAATAAGAAAATATAAGGAAAGCATTAAATAGGGTCAACCTTGAAATAAATTGGCCATATCTTCGTCTAAAAATTGCCCCATTTCAATTATAAAGGTGTTTTTTAGAATTCACTTGATCTTTGGGAACAACACTGCTTTAAAAATAATTTGGACTTCCGACTCATCTAAGAAAAGATATTAAGGGATATTTCTTTGATCAACAGAAAATATATGGGAAAGCATCAAATAGGGTCTACCTTGAAATAAATGGCTAATCTTCGTTTAAAATTGCCCCCAATTCAATTAATAAGGTGTTTTTAGAATTCACTTGATCTTTGGAACAAAACTGCATTAAAATAATTTGACTTCCGACTCATCTAAGAAAGATATTAAGGGATATTCTTCGATCAATAGAAAATATAAGCCAAACATTAAATAGGGTCAACCTTGAAATAAATGGCCATATCTTCGTCAAAAATTGCCCCATTTCAATTATAAAGGTGTTTTTAGGATTCACTCGATCTTTGGAACAAAACTGCATTAAAATAATTTGACTTCCGACTCATCTAAGAAAGATATTAAGGGATATCCTTCGATTAAAAGAAAATATAAGTCAAACTTTAAATAGGGTCTACCTTGAAATAAACGGCCATATCTTCGTCTAAAATTGCCCCATTTCAATTATAAAGGTGTTTTTAGAATTCACTCGATCTTTGGAACAAAACTGCATTAAAATAATTTGACTTCCAACTCATCTAAGAAAGATATTAAGGGATATTCTTTGATCAACAGAAAATATATGGAAAGCATTAAATAGGGTCTACCTTGAAATAAATGGCCATATCTTCGTCTAAAATTACCCCATTTCAATTATAAAGGTGTTTTTAGAATTCACTTGATCTTTAAACAAAACTGCATTAAAATAATTTGACTTCCGACTCATCTAAGAAAGAGATTAAGGGATATTCTTCGATAAATAGAAAATATAAGGAAAGCAGTAAATAGGGTCTACCTTGAAATAAATGGCCATATCTTCGTCAAAAATTGCCGCATTTCAATTGTAAAGGTGTTTTTAGAATTCACTTGATCTTTAAAACAAAACTGCATCAAGATAATTTGACTTCCGACTCATCTAAGAAAGAAATTAAGGGATATTCTTCGATAAATAGAAAATATAAGGAAAGCAGTAAATATGGTCTACCTTGAAATAAATGGCCATATCTTCGTCAAAAATTGCCCCATTTCAATTATAAAGGTGTTTTTAGAATTCACTCGATCTTTGGAACAAAACTGCATTAAAATAATTTGTCTTCCGACTCATCTAAGAAAGATATTAAGGGATATCCTTCGATTAATAGAAAATATAAGCCAAACATTAAATAGAGTCTACCTTGAAATAAATGGCCATATCTTCGTCTAAAATTGCCCCATTTCAATTATAAAGGTGTTTTTAGAATTCACTTGATCTTTGGAACAAAACTGCATGAAAATAATTTGACTTCCGACTCATCTAAGAAAGATATTAAGGGATATTCTTTGATTAACAGAAAATATATGGAAAGCATTAAATAGGGTCTACCTTGAAATAAATGGCCATATCTTCGTCAAACATTGCCCCATTTCAATTATAAAGGTGTTTTTAGAATTCACTTGATCTTTTAAACAAAACTGTATCAAGATAATTTGACTTCCGACTCATCTAAGAAAGAGATTAAGGGATATTCTTCGATAAATAGAAAATATAAGGAAAGCAGTAAATAGGGTCTACCTTGAAATAAACGGCCATATCTTCGTCAAAAATTGCCGCATTTCAATTATAAAGGTGTTCTTAGAATTCACTTGATCTTTAAAACAAAACTGCATCAAAATAATTTGACTTCCGACTCTTCAAAGAAAGATATTAAGGGATATTCTTTGATCAACAGAAAATATATGGAAAGCATTAAATAGGGTCTACCTTGAAATAAATGGCCATATCTTCGCCTAAAATTGCCCCATTTCAATTATAAGGGTGTTTTTAGAATTCACTTGATCTTTGGAACAAAACTGCATTAAAATAATTTGACTTCCGACTCATCTAAGGAAGATATTAAGGGATATTCTTTGATCAACAGAAAATATATGGAAAGCATTAAATAGGGTCAACCTTGAAATAAATGGCCACATCTTCGTCAAAAATTGCCGCATTTCAATTATAAAGGTGTTTTTAGGATTCACTCGATCTTTGGAACAAAACTGCATTAAAATAATTTGACTTCCGACTCATCTAAGAAAGATATTAAGGGATATCCTTCGATTAAAAGAAAATATAAGCCAAACATTAAATAGGGTCTACCTTGAAATAAATGGCCATATCTTCGTCAAAAATTGCTCCATTTCAATTATAAAGGTGTTTTTAGAATTCACTTGATCTTTGGAACAAAACTGCATTAAAATAATTTGACTTCCGACTCATCTAAGAAAGATATTAAGGGATATTCTTTGATCAACAGAAAATATATGGAAAGCATTAAATAGGGTCTACCTTGAAATAAATGGCCATATCTTCGTCAAAAATTTGCCCCACTTCAATTATAAAGGTGTTTTTAGAATTCGCTTAATCTTTGAAAACAAAACTGCATTAAATAATTTGACTTCCGACTCATCTAAGAAAGATATTTATAGGATATTCTTTGATGAATAGAAAATATATGGAAAGCATTAAATAGGGTCAAGCTTGAAATAAATGGCCATATCTTCGTCTAAAATTGCCCCATTTCAATTATAAAGGTGTTTTTAGAATTCACTCGATCTTTGGAACAAAACTGCATTAAAATAATTTGACTTCCGACTCATCTAAGAAAGATATTAAGGGATATTCTTTGATCAACAGAAAATATATGGAAAGCATTAAATAGGGTCTACCTTGAAATAAATGGCCATATCTTCGTCAAAAATTGCCCCATTTCAATTATAAGGGTGTTTTTAGAATTCACTCGATCTTTGGAACAAAACTGCATTAAAATAATTTGACTTCCGACTCATCTAAGAAAGATATTAAGGGATATTCTTCGATCAATAGAAAATATAAGGACAGCAGTAAATAGGGTCAACCTTGAAATAAATGGCCATATCTTCGTCTAAAATTGCCCCATTTCAATTATAAAGGTGTTTTTAGAATTCACTCGATCTTTGAAACAAAACTGCATTAAAATAATTTGACTTCCGACTCATCTAAGAAAGATATTAAGGGGTATTCTTCGATTAATAGAAAATATAAGCCAAACATTAAATAGGGTCTACCTTGAAATAAATGGCCATATCTTCGTCTAAAATTGCCCCGATTCAATTATAAAGGTGTTTTTAGAATTCACTTGATCTTTGGAACAAAACTGCATTAAAATAATTTGACTTCCGACTCATCTAAGAAAGATATTAAGGGATATTCTTTGATCAACAGAAAATATATGGAAAGCATTAAATAGGGTCTACCTTGAAATAAATGGCCATATCTTCGTCTAAAATTGCCCCATTTCAATTATAAAGGTGTTTTTAGAATTCACTCGATCTTTGGAACAAAACTGCATTAAAATAATTTGACTTCCGACTCATCTAAGAAAGATATTAAGGGATATTCTTCGATAAATAGAAAATATAAGGAAAGCAGTAAATAGGGTCAAGCTTGAAATAAATGGCCATATCTTCGTTTAAAATTGCCCCATTTCAATTATAAAGGTGTTTTTAGAATTCACTCGATCTTTGGAACAAAACTGCATTAAAATAATTTGACTTCCGACTCATCTAAGAAAGATATTAAGGGATATTCTTTGATCAACAGAAAATATATGGAAAGCATTAAATAGGGTCTACCTTGAAATAAATGGCCATATCTTCGTCAAAAATTGCCCCATTTCAATTATAAAGGTGTTTTTAGGATTCACTCGATCTTTGGAACAAAACTGCATTAAAATAATTTGACTTCCGACTCATCTAAGAAAGATATTAAGGGATATTCTTCGATAAATAGAAAATATAAGGAAAGCATTAAATAGGGTCTAACCTTGAAATAAATGGCCATATCTTCGTCTAAAATTGCCCCATTTCAATTATAAAGGTGTTTTTAGAATTCACTTGATCTTTGGAACAAAACTGCATTAAAATAATTTGACTTCCGACTCATCTAAGAAAGATATTAAGGGATATTCTTTGATCAACAGAAAATATATGGAAAGCATTAAATAGGGTCTACCTTGAAATAAATGGCCATATCTTCGTCTAAAATTGCCCCATTTCAATTATAAGGGTGTTTTTAGAATTCACTTGATCTTTGGAACAAAACTGCATTAAAATAATTTGACTTCCGACTCATCTAAGAAAGATATTAAGGGATATTCTTTGATCAACAGAAAATATATGGAAAGCATTAAATAGGGTCTACCTTGAAATAAATGGCCATATCTTCGTACAAAAATTGCCCCATTTCAATTATAAGGGTGTTTTTAGGATTCACTCGATCTTTGAAACAAAACTGCATTAAAATAATTTGACTTCCGACTCATCTAAGAAAGATATTAAGGGATATTCTTTGATCAACAGAAAATATATGGAAAGCATTAAATAGGGTCTACCTTGAAATAAATGGCCATATCTTCGTCTAAAATTGCCCCATTTCAATTATAAAGGTGTTTTTAGAATTCACTTGATCTTTGGAACAAAACTGCATTAAAATAATTTGACTTCCGACTCATCTAACAAAGATATTGATGGAGATTCTTTGATCAACAGAAAATATATGGAAAGCATTAAATAGGGTCTACCATGAAATAAATGGCCATATCTTCTTCTAAAATTGCCCCATTTCGCTTATTAAGATGTTTTTAGAATTCACTTGATCTTTGGAACAAAACTGCATTAAAATAATTTGACTTCCGACTCATCTAAGAAAGATATTAAGGGATATTCTTTGATCAACAGAAAATGTATGGAAAGCATTAAATAGGGTCTACCTTGAAATAAATGGCCATATCTTCGTCTAAAATTGCCCCATTTCAATTATAAGGGTGTTTTTAGAATTCACTTGATCTTTGGAACAAAACTGCATTAAAATAATTTGACTTCCGACTCATCTAAGACAGATATTAAGGGATATTCTTTGATCAACAGAAAATATATGGAAAGCATTAAATAGGGTCTACCTTGAAATAAATGGCCATATCTTCGTACAAAATTGCCCCATTTCAATTATAAAGGTGTTTTTAGGATTCACTCGATCTTTGAAACAAAACTGCATTAAAATAATTTGACTTCCGACTCATCTAAGAAAGATATTAAGGGATATCCTTCGATTAAAAGAAAATATAAGCCAAACTTTAAAATAGGGTCTACCTTGAAATAAATGGCCATATCTTCGTCTAAAATTGCCCCATTTCAATTATAAAGGTGTTTTTAGAATTCACTCGATCTTTGGAACAAAACTGCATTAAAATAATTTGACTTCCGACTCATCTAAGAAAGATATTAAGGGAGATTCTTTGATCAACAGAAAATATATGGAAAGCATTAAATAGGGTCTACCTTGAAATAAATGGCCATATCTTCGTACAAAATTTCCCCATTTTAATCATAAAGGTGTTTTTAGAATTCACTTGATCTTTGGAACAAAACTGCATTAAAATAATTTGACTTCCGACTCATCTAAGAAAGATATTAAGGGATATCCTTCGATTAATAGAAAATATAAGCCAAACATTAAATAGGGTCTACCTTGAAATAAATGGCCATATCTCATCTAAAATTTCCCCATTTTAATCATAAAGGTGTTTTTAGAATTCACTTGATCTTTGGAACAAAACTGCATTAAAATAATTTGACTTCCGACTCATCTAAGAAAGATATTAAGGGATATTCTTTGATTAACAGAAAATATATGGAAAGCATTAAATAGGGTATACCTTGAAATAAATGGCCATATCTTCGTCAAACATTGCCCCATTTCAATTATAAAGGTGTTTTTAGAATTCACTTGATCTTTGAAACAAAACTGCATTAAAATAATTTGACTTCCGACTCATCTAAGAAAGATATTAAGGGATATTCTTCGATTAATAGAAAATATAAGCCAAACATTAAATAGGGTCAACCTTGAAATAAATGGCCATATCTTCGTCTAAAATTGCCCCGTTTCAATTATAAAGGTGTTTTTAGAATTCACTTGATCTTTGGAACAAAACTGCATTAAAATAATTTGACTTCCGACTCATCTAAGAAAGATATTAATGGAGATTCTTTGATCAACAGAAAATATATGGAAAGCATTAAATAGGGTCTACCTTGAAATAAATGGCCATATCTTCGTCAAAAATTGCCCCATTTCAATTATTATGATGTTTTTAGAATTCACTTGATCTTTGGAACAAAACTGCATTAAAATAATTTGACTTCCGACTCATCTAAGAAAGATATTAAGGGATATTCTTTGATCAACAGAAAATGTATGGAAAGCATTAAATAGGGTCTACCTTGAAATAAATGGCCATATCTTCGTCTAAAATTGCCCCATTTCAATTATAAGGGTGTTTTTAGAATTCACTTGATCTTTGGAACAAAACTGCATTAAAATAATTTGACTTCCGACTCATCTAAGACAGATATTAAGGGATATTCTTTGATCAACAGAAAATATATGGAAAGCATTAAATAGGGTCTACCTTGAAATAAATGGCCATATCTTCGTACAAAATTGCCCCATTTCAATTATAAAGGTGTTTTTAGGATTCACTCGATCTTTGGAAACAAAACTGCATCTAAAATAATTTGACTTCCGACTCATCTAAGAAAGATATTAAGGGATATCCTTCGATTAAAAGAAAATATAAGCCAAACTTTAAATAGGGTCTACCTTGAAATAAATGGCCATATCTTCGTCTAAAATTGCCCCATTTCAATTATAAAGGTGTTTTTAGAATTCACTCGATCTTTGGAACAAAACTGCATTAAAATAATTTGACTTTCAACTCATCTAAGAAAGATATTAAGGGATATTCTTTGATCAACAGAAAATATATGGAAAGCATTAAATAGGGTCTACCTTGAAATAAATGGCCATATCTTCGTACAAAATTTCCCCATTTTAATCATAAAGGTGTTTTTAGAATTCACTTGATCTTTGGAACAAAACTGCATTAAAATAATTTGACTTCCGACTCATCTAAGAAAGATATTAAGGGATATCCTTCGATTAATAGAAAATATAAGCCAAACATTAAATAGGGTCTACCTTGAAATAAATGGCCATATCTTCATCTAAAATTGCCCCATTTTAATTATAAAGGTGTTTTTAGAATTCACTTGATCTTTGGAACAAAACTGCATGAAAATAATTTGACTTCCGACTCATCTAAGAAAGATATTAAGGGATATTCTTTGATTAACAGAAAATATATGGAAAGCATTAAATAGGGTATACCTTGAAATAAATGGCCATATCTTCGTCAAACATTGCCCCATTTCAATTATAAAGGTGTTTTTAGAATTCACTTGATCTTTAAAACAAAACTGCATCAAGATAATTTGACTTCCGACTCATCTAAGAAAGAGATTAAGGGATATTCTTCGATAAATAGAAAATATAAGGAAAGCAGTAAATAGGGTCTACCTTGAAATAAATGGCCATATCTTCGTCAAAAATTGCCGCATTTCAATTGTAAAGGTGTTTTTAGAATTCACTTGATCTTTAAAACAAAACTGCATCAAGATAATTTGACTTCCGACTCATCTAAGAAAGAAATTAAGGGATATTCTTCGATAAATAGAAAATATAAGGAAAGCAGTAAATATGGTCTACCTTGAAATAAATGGCCATATCTTCGTCAAAAATTGCCCATTTCAATTATAAAGGTGTTTTTAGAATTCACTTGATCTTTGGAACAAAACTGCATTAAAATAATTTGACTTCCGACTCATCTAAGAAAGATATTAAGGGATATCCTTCGATTAATAGAAAATATAAGCCAAACATTAAATAGGGTCTACCTTGAAATAAATGGCCATATCTTCGTCAAAAATTGCCCCATTTCAATTATATAGATGTTTTTAGGATTCACTCGATCTTTAAAACGAAACTGCGTCAAAATAATTTGACTTCCGACTCATCTAAGAAAGATATTAAGCGATATTCTTCGATAAATAGAAAATATAAGGAAAGCAGTAAATAGGGTCTACCTTGAAATAAATGGCCATATCTTCGTCTAAAATTACCCCATTTTAATTATAAAGGTGTTTTTAGGATTCACTCGATCTTTGGAACAAAACTGCATTAAAATAATTTGACTTCCGACTCATCTAAGAAAGATATTAAGGGATATCCTTCGATTAAAAGAAAATATAAGCCAAACATTAAATAGGGTCTACCTTGAAATAAATGGCCATATCTTCGTCAAAAATTGCCCCATTTCAATTATAAAGGTGTTTTTAGAATTCACTTGATCTTTTAAACAAAACTGCATCAAGATAATTTGACTTCCGACTCATCTAAGAAAGAAATTAAGGGATATTCTTCGATAAATAGAAAATATAAGGAAAGCAGTAAATATGGTCTACCTTGAAATAAATGGCCATATCTTCGTCAAAAATTGCCCCATTTCAATTATAAAGGTGTTTTTAGGATTCACTCGATCTTTGGAACAAAACTGCATCAAGATAATTTGACTTCCGACTCATCTAAGAAAGAGATTAAGGGATATTCTTCGATAAATAGAAAATATAAGGAAAGCAGTAAATAGGGTCTACCTTGAAATAAATGGCCATATCTTCGTCAAAAATTGCCGCATTTCAATTATAAAGGTGTTTTTAGAATTCACTTGATCTTTGGAACAAAACTGCATTAAAATAATTTGACTTCCGACTCATCTAAGAAAGATATTAAGGGATATTCTTTGATCAACAGAAAATATATGGAAAGCATTAAATAGGGTCAACCTTGAAATAAATGGCCATATCGTCGTCTGAAATTGCCCCATTTTAATTGTAAAGGTGTTTTTAGAATTCACTTGATCTTCAAAACAAAACTGCATCAAGATAATTTGACTTCCGACTCATCTAAGAAAGATATTAAGGGATATTCTTCGATAAATAGAAAATATAAGGAAAGCAGTAAATAGGGTCAACCTTGAAATAAATGGCCATATCTTCATCAAAAATTGCCCCATTTCAATTATAAAAGTGTTTTTAGGATTCACTCGATCTTTGGAACAAAACTGCATTAAAATAATTTGACTTCCGACTCATCTAAGAAAGATATTAAGGGATATCCTTCGATTAAAAGAAAATATAAGCCAAACATTAAATAGGGTCTACCTTGAAATAAATGGCCATATCTTCGTCAAAAATTGCTCCATTTCAATTATAAAGGTGTTTTTAGAATTCACTTGATCTTTGGAACAAAACTGCATTAAAATAATTTGACTTCCGACTCATCTAAGAAAGATATTAAGGGATATTCTTTGATCAACAGAAAATATATGGAAAGCATTAAATAGGGTTTACCTTGAAATAAATGGCCATATCTTCGTCAAAAATTGCCCCATTTCAATTATAAAGGTGTTTTTAGAATTCACTTGATCTTTGGAACAAAACTGCATTAAAATAATTTGACTTCCGACTCATCTAAGAAAGATATTAAGGGATATTCTTTGATCAACAGAAAATATATGGAAAGCATTAAATAGGGTCAACCTTGAAATAAATGGCCATATCTTCGTCAAAAATTGCCCCATTTCAATTATAAAGGTGTTTTTAGGATTCACTCGATCTTTGGAACAAAACTGCATTAAATTAATTTGACTTCCGACTCATCTAAGAAAGATATTAAGGGATATTCTTCGATAAATAGAAAATATAAGGAAAGCAGTAAATAGGGTCAACCTTGAAATAAATGGCCATATCTTCGTCTAAAATTGCCCCATTTCAATTATAAAGGTGTTTTTAGAATTCACTCAATCTTTGAAACAAAACTGCATTAAAATAATTTGACTTCCGACTCATCTAAGAAAGATATTAAGGGATATTCTTCGATTAATAGAAAATATAAGCCAAACATTAAATAGGGTCAACCTTGAAATAAATGGCCATATCTTCGTCTATAATTACCCCGTTTCAATTATAAAGGTGTTTTTAGAATTCACTTGATCTTTGGAACAAAACTGCATGAAAATAATTTGACTTCCGACTCATCTAAGAAAGATATTAATGGAGATTCTTTGATCAACAGAAAATATATGGAAAGCATTAAATAGGGTCTACCTTGAAATAAATGGCCATATCTTCGTCAAAAATTGCCCCATTTCAATTATTATGATGTTTTTAGAATTCACTCAATCTTTGAAACAAAACTGCATTAAAATAATTTGACTTCCGACTCATCTAAGAAAGATATTAAGGGATATCCTTCGATCAACAGAAAATATATGAAAAGCATTAAATAGGGTCGACCTTGAAATAAATGGCTATATCTTCGTCAAAAATTGCCCCATTTCAATTATAAAGGGTGTTTTTAGGATTCACTCGATCTTTGGAACAAAACTGCATTAAAATAATTTGACTTCCGACTCATCTAAGAAAGATATTAATGGAGATTCTTTGATCAACAGAAAATATAAGCCAAACATTAAATAGGGTCTACCTTGAAATAAATGGCCATATCTTCGTCAAAAATTGCCCCATTTCAATTATAAAGGTGTTTTTAGAATTCACTCAATCTTTGGAACAAAACTGCATTAAAATAATTTGACTTCCGACTCATCTAAGAAAGATATTAAGGGATATTCTTCGATCAATAGAAAATATATGGAAAGCATTAAATAGGGTCTACCTTGAAATAAATGGCCATATCTTCGTACAAAAATGCCCCATTTCAATTATAAAGGTGTTTTTAGGATTCACTCGATCTTTGGAACAAAACTGCATTAAAATAATTTGACTTCCGACTCATATAAGAAAGATATTAAGGGATATTCTTTGATCAACAGAAAATATATGGAAAGCATTAAATAGGGTCTACCTTGAAATAAATGGCCATATCTTCGTCTAAAATTGCCCCATTGCAATTATAAAGGTGTTTTTAGAATTCACTTGATCTTTGAAACAAAACTGCATTAAAATAATTTGACTTCCGACTCATCTAAGAAAGATATTAAGGGATATTCTTCGATTAATAGAAAATATAAGCCAAACATTAAATAGGGTCTACCTTGAAATAAATGGCCATATCTTCGTCTATAATTACCCCGTTTCAATTATAAAGGTGTTTTTAGAATTCACTTGATCTTTGGAACAAAACTGCATTAAAATAATTTGACTTCCGACTCATCTAAGAAAGATATTAAGGGATATTCTTTGATCAACAGAAAATATATGGAAAGCATTAAATAGGGTCTACCTTGAAATAAATGGCCATATCTTCGTCAAAAATTGCCCCATTTCAATTATAAAGGTGTTTTTAGAATTCACTCAATCTTTGGAACAAAACTGCATTAAAATAATTTGACTTCCGACTCATCTAAGAAAGATATTAAGGGATATTCTTTGATCAACAGAAAATATATGGAAAGCATTAAATAGGGTCTACCTTGAAATAAATGGCCATATCTTCGTACAAAAATTGCCCCATTTCAATTATAAGGGTGTTTTTAGGATTCACTCGATCTTTGAAACAAAACTGCATTAAAATAATTTGACTTCCGACTCATCTAAGAAAGATATTAAGGGATATTCTTTGATCAACAGAAAATATATGGAAAGCATTAAATAGGGTCTACCTTGAAATAAATGGCCATATCTTCGTCTAAAATTGCCCCATTTCAATTATAAAGGTGTTTTTAGAATTCACTCGATCTTTGGAACAAAACTGCATTAAAATAATTTGACTTCCGACTCATCTAAGAAAGATATTAAGGGATATTCTTTGATCAAAGAAAATATAGGAAAGCATTAAATAGGGTCTACCTTGAAATAAATGGCCATATCTTCGTCAAAAATTGCCCCATTTCAATTATAAAGGTGTTTTTAGAATTCACTCGATCTTTGGAACAAAACTGCATTAAAATAATTTGACTTCCGACTCATCTAAAAAAGATATTAAGGGATATTCTTTGATCAACAGAAAATATATGGAAAGCATTAAATAGGGTCTACCTTGAAATAAATGGCCATATCTTCGTACAAAATTGCCCCATTTTAATTATAAAGGTGTTTTTAGGATTCACTCGATCTTTGGAACAAAACTGCATTAAAATAATTTGACTTCCGACTCATCTAAGAAAGATATTAAGGGATATTCTTCGATTAATAGAAAATATAAGCCAAACATTAAATAGGGTCTACCTTGAAATAAATGGCCATATCTTCGTCTAAAATTGCCCCATTTCAATTATAAAGGTGTTTTTAGAATTCACTTGATCTTTGGAACAAAACTGCATTAAAATAATTTGACTTCCGACTCATCTAAGAAAGATATTAAGGGATATTCTTTGATCAACAGAAAATATATGGAAAGCATTAAATAGGGTCTACCTTGAAATAAATGGCCATATCTTCGTCTAAAATTGCCCCATTTCAATTATAAAGGTGTTTTTAGAATTCACTTGATCTTTGGAACAAAACTGCATTAAAATAATTTGACTTCCGACTCATCTAAGAAAGATATTAAGGGATATTCTTTGATCAACAGAAAATATATGGAAAGCATTAAATAGGGTCTACCTTGAAATAAATGGCCATATCTTCGTCAAAAATTGCCCCATTTCAATTATAAAGGTGTTTTTAGAATTCACTTGATCTTTGGAACAAAACTGCATTAAAATAATTTGACTTCCGACTCATCTAAGAAAGATATTAAGGGATATTCTTCGATCAACAGAAAATATATGGAAAGCATTAAATAGGGTCTACCTTGAAATAAATGGCCATATCTTCGTCAAAAATTGCCCCATTTCAATTATAAAGGTGTTTTTAGGATTCACTCGATCTTTGAAACAAAACTGCATTAAAATAATTTGACTTCCGACTCATCTAAGAAAGATATTAAGGGATATTCTTCGATAAATAGAAAATATAAGGCAAGCATTAAATAGGGTCTACCTTGAAATAAATGGCCATATCTTCATCAAAAATTGCCCCATTTCAATTATAAAGGTGTTTTTAGAATTCACTTGATCTTTGGAACAAAACTGCATTAAAATAATTTGACTTCCGACTCATCTAAGAAAGATATTAAGGGATATTCTTTGATCAATAGAAAATATATGGAAAGCATTAAATAGGGTCTACCTTGAAATAAATGGCCATATCTTCGTCAAAAATTGCCCCATTTCAATTATAAAGGTGTTTTTAGAATTCACTTGATCTTTGGAACAAAACTGCATTAAAATAATTTGACTTCCGACTCATCTAAGAAAGATATTAAGGGATATTCTTTGATCAATAGAAAATATATGCAAAGCATTAAATAGGGTCTACCTTGAAATAAATGGCCATATCTTCGTCCAAAATTGCCCCATTTCAATTATAAAGGTGTTTTTAGGGATTCACTTGATCTTTGGAACAAAACTGCATTAAAATAATTTGACTTCCGACTCATCTAAGAAAGATATTAAGGGATATTCTTCGATAAATAGAAAAATATAAGGAAAGCATTAAATTGGGTCTACCTTGAAATAAATGGCCATATCTTCGTCTAAAATTGCCCCGTTTCAATTATAAAGGTGTTTTTAGAATTCACTTGATCTTTGGAACAAAACTGCATTAAAATAATTTGACTTCCGGACTCATCTAAGAAAGATATTAAGGGATATTCTTTGATCAACAGAAAATATATGGAAAGCATTAAATAGGGTCTACCTTGAAATAAATGGCCATATCTTCGTCAAAAATTGCCCCATTTCAATTATAAGGGTGTTTTTAGAATTCACTTGATCTTTGGAACAAAACTGCATTAAAATAATTTGACTTCCGACTCATCTAAGAAAGATATTAAGGGATATTCTTTGATCAACAGAAAATATATGGAAAGCATTAAATAGGGTCTACCTTGAAATAAATGGCCATATCTTCGTCAAAAATTGCCCCATTTCAATTATAAGGGTGTTTTTAGAATTCACTTGATCTTTGGAACAAAACTGCATTAAAATAATTTGACTTCCGACTCATCTAAGAAAGATATTAAGGGGATATTCTTCGGATAAATAGAAAATATATGGAAAGCATTAAATAGGGTCTACCTTGAAATAAATGGCCATATCTTCATCTAAAATTGCCCCGTTTCAATTATAAAGGTGCTTTTAGAATTCACTTGATCTTTGGAACAAAACTGCATTAAAATAATTTGACTTCCGACTCATCTAAGAAAGATATTAAGGGATATTCTTTGATCAACAGAAAATATATGGAAAGCAGTAAATAGGGTCTACCTTGAAATAAATGGCCATATCTTCGTCAAAAATTGCCCCATTTCAATTATTATGATGTTTTTAGAATTCACTTGATCTTTGGAACAAAACTGCATTAAAATAATTTGACTTCCGACTCATCTAAGAAAGATATTAAGGGATATTCTTCGATAAATAGAAAATATATGGAAAGCATTAAATAGGGTCTACCTTGAAATAAATGGCCATATCTTCGTACAAAATTGCCCCATTTCAATTATAAAGGTGTTTTTAGAATTCACTTGATCTTTGGAACAAAACTGCATTAAAATATTTTGACTTCCGACTTATCTAAGAAAGATATTAAGGGATATTCTTCGATAAAAAGAAAATATATGGAAAGCATTAAATAGGGTCTACCTTGAAATAAATGGCCATATCTTCGTCAAAAATTGCCCCACTGCAATTATAAAGGTGTTTTTAGAATTCACTTTGATCTTTGGAACAAAACTGCATTAAAATAATTTGACTTCCGACTCATCTAAGAAAGATATTAAGGGATATTCTTGATAAATAGAAAATATATGGAAAGCATTAAATAGGGTCTACCTTGAAATAAATGGCCATATCTTCGTCAAAAATTGCCCCATTTCAATTATAAAGGTGTTTTTAGAATTCACTTGATCTTTGGAACAAAACTGCATTAAAATAATTTGACTTCCGACTCATCTAAGAAAGATATTAAGGGATATTCTTCGATTAATAGAAAATATATGGAAAGCATTAAATAGGGTCTACCTTGAAATAAATGGCCATATCTTCGTCAAAAATTGCCCCATTTCAATTATAAAGGTGTTTTTAGAATTCACTTGATCTTTGGAACAAAACTGCATTAAAATAATTTGACTTCCGACTCATCTAAGAAAGATATTAAGGGATATTCTTCGATAAATAGAAAATATATGGAAAGCATTAAATAGGGTCTACCTTGAAATAAATGGCCATATCTTCATCAAAAATTGCCCCATTTCAATTATAAAGGTGTTTTTAGAATTCACTTGATCTTTGGAAGAAAACTGACATTAAAATAATTTGACTCTCCGACTCATCAAAGAAAGATATTAAGGGATATTCTTGATAAATAGAAAATATATGGAAAGCATTAAATAGGGTCTACTTTGAAATAAATGGTCATATCTCTCTTCAAAAATTGCCCCATTTCAATTATAAAGGTGTTTTTAGAATTCACTTGATCTTGGAACAAAAAAACTTTATTAAAATAATTTGACTTCCGACTCATCTAAGAAAGATATTAAGGGATATTCCGGGATAAATAGAAAATATATTGAAAGCATTAAATAGGGTCTACCTGAGGAAATAAATGGCCATATCTTTGTCAAAATTGCCCCACTTCACTATAAAAGGTGTTTTTAGAATTCGCTTAATCTTTGAAACAAAACAGCATTAAAATAATTTGACTTCCGACTCATCTAAAAAAGATATTAAGGGATATTCTTCATGAAATAGAAAATATACGGAAAGTATTAAATAGTCTACCTTTGAAATAAATAGCCATATTCTCTTCAAAAAATTGTCTCCACTTCAATTATAAAGGTGTTCTTAGAATTCACTTGGATCTTTGGAACAAAACTGCATTAAAATACTTGACTCACCTCATCTAAAAAAGAGGGGAAGCCGGGTGGATATTCTTCGATAGGGGGAAAATATCATAAGGAAAGCATTAAATAGGGTCTACCTTGAAATAAATGGCCATATCTTCGTCAAAAATTCGTTCCACTTCCAATTATAAAGGTGTTTTTAGAATTTGCTTAATCTTTGGAACAAACTGCATTAAATAATTTGACTTCGGACTCATCTAAGAAAAAGATAAGATATTCTTCGATAAATAGCAATATATGGAAGCATTAATAGGGTCTACCTTGAAATAAATGGCCATATCTTCGTCAAAAATTGCCCCATTTCAATTATAAAGGTGTTTTTAGAATTTACTTGATCTTTGGAAGAAAACTGCATTACAAATGGCTCTGATCTCCGACTCATCTAAGAAAGATATTATGAATATTCTTCGATAAATAGAAATATATGGAAAGCATTAAATAGGGTCTACCTTGAAATAAATGGCCATATCTTCGTCAAATAAAAATTGCCCCATTTCAATTATAAAGATGTTTTTAGAATTCACTTGGATCTTTGAAACAAAAATGCATTAAAATAATTTGACTTCCGACTCATCTAAAAAGATATTAAGGGATATTCAAGATAATAGAAAATATATGGAAAGCATTAAATAGGGTCTACCTTGGAAATAAATGGCTATATCTTCGTCAAAAATTGCCCCATTTCAATTATAAAAAAGTTTTTAGAATTCACTTGGATCTTGGAACAAAACTGCATTAAAACAACCCAGACTTCCGACTCCATTCAAGAAAGATATTAAGGGATATTCTTCGATAAATAGAAAATAAGAGTATGGGAAGCATTAATAGGGTTCACCTTTGAAATAAATGGCCATTTCTTCGTCAAAAATTGCCCCATTTAATTATAAAGATGTTTTTAGAATTCACTTGATCTTTGGAACAAACTGCCTTAAAATGTTTTGACTTCCGACTCATTTAAAAAGATATTAAGGGATATTCTTCGATAAATAAATAGAAAATATATGGAAAGCATAATAGGGTCTACCTGGAAATAAATGGCCATATCTTCGTCAAAAATTGCCCCATTCTTCACTTATATAAAGGTGTTTTTAGAATCTCTTCACTTGATTCTTGGAAGAAAACTGCATTAAAATAATTTGACGTCCGACTCATCTAAGAAAGATACATGATGGGAAAAGTTCTTCGATAAATAGAAAATATATGGAAAGCATTAATAGGGGTTCACCTTGAAATAAATGGCCATACCTTCTTCGTCAAAAATTGCCCCATTTCAATTATAAAGGTGTTTTAGAATTCACTTGATCTTTGGAACAAAACTGCATTAAAATAATTTGACTTCCGACTCATCTAAGAAAGATATTAAAAGGAATATTCTTCGATAAATAGAAAATATATGGAAAGCATTAAATAGTGTCTACCTTGAAATAAATGGCCATATCTTCTGGGAAAGTCGTCTTCCATTTCAATTACAAAGGTATTTTTATACTGATCTTTGGAACAACTGCATTAAATAATTTGACTTCGACTTTATATCTAAGAAAGATATTAAGGGATATTCTTCGATAAATAGAAAATATATGGAAAGCATTAAATAGGGTCTACCTTGAAATAAATGGCCATATCTTCATCTAAAATTGCCCAATTTCACTAATAAAGGTGTTTTAGAATTCACTTGATCTTTGGAACCAAACTGCATTAAAATAATTTGACTTCCGACTCATCTAAGAAAGATATTAAGGGATATTCTTCGATAAATAGAAAATATATGGAAGTTAATAAATAGGCTCACCTTAAAATAAATGGCCATATCTTCGTCAAAAATTGCCCCACTTCAATTATAAAGGTGTTTTTAGAATTCGCTTAATCGTCAAAACAAACTGCATTAAAATAATTTGACTTCCGACTCATCTAAAGGAAGATAGATATTCTTCGATAAATAGCAAATATATGGAAAGCATTAAATAGGGTCTAAATCTTTGAAATAAATGGCCATATCTTCGACAAAATTGCCCCATTTTCAATTATAGTAAAGGTGTTTTTAGAATTTACTTGATCTTTGGAAGAAAACATTACAATAATTTGACTTTCGACTCATCTAAGAAAGATATTAAGGGATATTCTTCGATAATAGAAAATATATGGAAAGCATTAAATAGGTTCACCTTGAAATAATGGCCATATCTTCGTCAAAAAAATGCCCCATT